>NW_026733424.1:0-217500 GCF_028476545.2 Physella acuta
GGGGACACTAGTAAAAGTGTATGTTTACTATATAAATTCCATCTCGTTCGGGGGTTGGTAGACTTTCTTCGTGGAGGCTCCCCCCCCCCCCCCCCCCCCCCCCCCCCACCCGAAGAGATGCCTGGAAGAAACTCTGACTTTGCTGCCCGTAAACACCTCAGCGTTACGCACAAAATCAGTAAAAATGTTTTCTTGTTTTATCTATATCAAAACTCTTTCGAAGGCCGATTTTGTATGTTCTTTTTTTTTTTTAAAGCCCTTTATTTGTTTACTAGTTTTATGCTTTCTTAAGATCTGACCTAAAAAAAATGCTACACGTGTTAGCCTACCTGTTTAATGCGTCATGAAATCCAGCATGTAAAAATTCTCCAACAGTTAGCCCTCTTTACTTTCTCTTATATACTAACTATAGAGAAAGTATTGTAATCGTGCAAAAAAAAATCGAGATTTTTACAAATCTCGACGTTTTACACCTAACTGATACGGAAAAACATAATTTTGCAATCTTGTCCGTATGTCTGTGTGTCTGTTTGTGTGTGTGTCTGTCTGTCTGTCTGTGTGTAAACACGATAACTTTAGTACCGTTACAGGCTAGGTTGATGAAATTTTATATTTAGGTATTTTATCAAAATCGTAGATCCGTATCAACTTTTGAGCGATTTCCGATAACTGGAAGTGGTACTTTTTCTACTTTTGAATTTTTCAAAAGCTATAACTTGAGTACTATTTCAGATAGATAAATGAAATTTCACATGCAAGTAAAAGATCTAATTCTCTACCTTCTACAAATTTTGAGCAATTTCCGTTGACCGGAAGTAGGCTACTAATCTACGCTCTCACTCCCGGTTTATGTTTAATGTCGTCGAAATAAGAGGTTAGATAAATTGCTTTGTTTTAATATAAGGTTATAGAAATTGCTTGGATTTTAATATAAGATCAAATAATTTGCTAGGGTTTTAATATAAGGTTATAGAAAATTGCTTGGATTTTAATATAAGATCAAATAATTTGCTTTGGTTTTAATATAAGGTTATAGAAATTGCTTGGATTTTAATATAAGATCAAATAATTTTCTAGGGTTTTTAATATAAGGTTATAGAAATTGCTTGGATTTTAATATAAGATCAAATAATTTGCTTTGGTTTTAATATAAGGTTATAGAAATTGCTTGGATTTTAATATAAGATCAAATAATTTTCTAGGGGTTTAATATAAGGTTATAGAAATTGCTTGGATTTTAATATAAGATTAAATTAATTTGCTTTGGTTTTAATATAAGGTTATAGAAATTGCTTGGATTTTAATATAAGATCAAATAATTTTCTAGGGTTTTAATATAAGGTTATAGAAATTGCTTGGATTTTAATATAAGATTAAATAATTTGCTAGGGTTTTAATATAAGGTTATAGAAATTGCTTGGATTTTAATATAAGATTAAATAATTTGCTTTGGTTTTAATATAAGGTTATAGAAATTGCTTGGATTTTAATATAAGATTAAATAGTTTGCTAGGGTTTTAATATAAGGTTATAGAAATTGCTTGGATTTTAATATAAGATCAAATAATTTTCTAGGGTTTTAATATAAGGTTATAGAAATTGCTTGGATTTTAATATAAGATCAAATAATTTTCTAGGGTTTTAATATAAGGTTATAGAAATTGCTTGGATTTTAATATAAGATTAAATAATTTGCTTTGGTTTTAATATAAGGTTATAGAAATTGTTTGGGTTTTAATTTAAGATTAAATAATTTGCTAGGGTTTTAATATAAGGTTATAGAAATTGTTTGGGTTTTAATTTAAGATTAAATAATTTGCTAGGGTTTTAATATAAGGTTAGATAAATTGCTTGGATTTTAATATAAGATCAAATAATTTTCTAGGGTTTTAATATAAGGTTAGATAAATTGCTTGGATTTTAATATAAGATCAAATAATTTTCTAGGGTTTTAATATAAGGTTATAGAAATTGCTTGGATTTTAATATAAGATTAAATAAATTGCTAGGGTTTTAATATAAGGTTATAGAAATTGCTTGGATTTTAATATAAGATTAAATAAATTGCTTTGGTTTTAATATAAGGTTTATAGAAATTGCTTGGATTTTAATATAAGATTAAATAAATTGCTTTGGTTTTAATATAAGGTTATAGAAATTGCTTGGATTTTAATATAAGATTAAATAAATTGCTTTGGTTTTAATATAAGGTTATAGAAATTGCTTGGATTTTAATATAAGATTAAATAAATTGCTTTGGTTTTAATATAAGGTTATAGAAATTGCTTGGATTTTAATATAAGATTAAATAAATTGCTTTGGTTTTAATATAAGGTTATAGAAATTGCTTGGATTTTAATATAAGATTAAATAAATTGCTTTGGTTTTAATATAAGGTTATAGAAATTGCCTGGGTTTACACTGTTCTGTTAACATTGTTGAGGTTTCCTTTACAACTTGCTACTGTGTATGTCCAGTTCAGCTTAACGTATCAGCCATACTTGGCGTTGAATGAAAGGGAGAAAAAATTATAACTTCCTTACATACAACACGAAGAAATAAAGAGACAATAAAATTTATGTAAAATAATAGCGAACACGTCAATTTTTTTACAATCCTATACTACTCACTTAACTGTCAATTGCATCAGTTTTGAATCTTAACACTGATGCAGATCTGGGGGGCTACCAAATTGAGGCATCTCAGAGTTGTTGACTTTAGAGACATTTTGTAAGAATATAATTTTATTTCATAGAAAGAAAACAAAGGAGCTAAAATTGTTCCAACTACATTGATTTTTACATGAAAAAATTTAATTTTTATAAAAAAAATTAATATAATATTTTAACGTTTGCTGGTATCAAATATAGCTATATTTTTAAGAAAACAACATCAATTATTATTTTGTTTTTTGCTTTTTACACAAATTTAGTATAAGGTAACTATAATAAATTTAAAAAGTAACCCTTTTAAGTTTACTCAAATTTCTATTCTTTTTTTTTCAAACTGTGGACTTTTGGCTATTGTTTTTTCCCTTGGCAGTTGATAGCGAAGAGTTATCTCTATTATGCAGTCACACAATATTGATTGAAATATCGTTTTCAATTTTAAAACAGTGCAAACAAAGGATTTTCTAATTTTTTTTAAACAAGCTGACAACATTTTTACAATACTTTATAAATTAATTTGTATAAGAAAAATTAATATAAAATTTTAACGTTTTTGATGGTATTAAATAGAGTTAATTTTTTAAGAAAATAATATCAATTTTTTTATAATTTTTTTTTAAACCACTCTAATAAGATAACTAAAACATTCTTTATTCTAGGTAAAGCCTTTAGTAAAACAATTTAATTTGTATTAGATAAATGAAATTAACATTTTAACGTTATGATGGTATTAAATATACTTAAATGTTTAAGAAAATAATATCAAATATTGCTTTTATTTGTTTTTCACATCACTAGTATAATATAAATAAAATATTTTTTTAAAAAGTAACGCTTTTAAATTGAATAATATTTTTATTCTTTTTTCTTCAAACTATGGACATTTGGCTACTGTTTTTTTTTTCCTTGACTGTTGATAGCGAAGAGTTACCTCGATTATGCAGTTACACACTTTATTCACTGAATTATCGTTTTAAATTTTAAAACAGTGCAAACACTGGATTTTCTTTTTTTTTTTAAACAAGATGACAACATGTGTACAATACTACTTTATTGTTTTTATTTTTCATAATACCGATATATGCATTGGACCCAGTGGCGTAGCGAGGTCGGGTGTCACCCGGTGCGGCACTTAATGGTGTCACCCCCCCCCCCCCCCCAGAGGCTTAGCGAATCTTCCCGGGGACAAACTTTCAATTTTCGATTTGCACCCCCCACCTCAAACTTTCGATTTGCACTCCCCCCCTCGAACTTTCAATTTGCACCCCCCCCCTCAAACTTTCGATTTGCACCCTCCCCACCCCCCCCCCCCCCCCCCCCCCCCTCAAATTTTTCTCTATATATTTTACTATTTTTGCCTTGGTGTCACCCCTCTAAATGGTGTCACCCGGTGCGGTCCGCACCCCCGCCCCCCCCCCCCCCTCGCTACGCCTCTGATTGGACCTTTTACATGTTAATGACAGATATATTTGGATATTTTCAAAAATTATTTTGAACAAATTTTTGTCTCGTCTGCAGTTGGTGCCATGCTAGTCGTCTGCTTCACCTCATAGCTCACCCATGTGTTCCGACGATGCACCCGGTTAACTGTCGTCTGCTACTGTCAAGTTTGCTTGCTTACGTCATCCACACCACCGGTAAGCTGTTTACTATTTCCTGGTGCTACCATCGCAGGATTTGAGTGGTGACACTTGTCTCACCATTATGGAATTCGGTGGTGACATGCGTCTCACCACTGCAGGGTTTAGCTGGTGATTTTGGTAACTGTTGTGTTAGGATGGTGACTATGGTTTCACCATTGCAGGATTCTGGTGGTGGCATAGGTCACGTTTTATAAGATATGGGTGGTGACACTCGTCTCACCATTGGTGGTGACACTCGTCTCACCATTAGAAGATTTTGGTGGTGACACTCGTCTCACCATTAAAAGATTTTGGTGGTGACACTCGTCTCACCATTACAAGATCTTGTAATAGTGACACTCGTCTCAACATTAAAAGATTTTGGTGGTGACACTCGTCTCACCAGTAAAAGATTTTACTGGTGACACTCGTCTCACCATTAAAATATTTTGGTGGTGACACTCGTCTCACCATTAAAAGATTTTACTGGTGACACTCGTCTCACCATTAAAATATTTTGGTGGTGACACTCGTCTCACCATTAAAAGATTTTACTGGTGACACTCGTCTCACTATTACAAGATTTTGGTGGTGACACTCGTCTCACCATTACAAGACGTGGTGGTGACACTCGTCTCACCATTAAAAGATTTTGGTGCTGACACTCGTCTCACCATTACAAGATTTGGTGGTGACACTCGTCTCACCATTACAAGATTTGGTGGTGACACTCGTCTCACCATTACAAGATTTGGTGGTGACACTCGTCTCACCATTACAAGATTTGGTAGTAACACTCGTCTCAGTTGACAAAAGTCAACATTTTCATCGCTATTAGTATTCTATTTTTTAACATTGAATTTCAATGACAAAACCGCAATATTTAGGTACATGTACTGTATAAATCCGTCCACTTGAAGCAATCGTGTTGTGTTTTTTATAAACAAGAGCATGTTCTCCTTATTGAAAGCGGTCGATGTTAAGAGTATGTAGAGAGTATATTGGGAAAATGTAGAGAGTATATTGGGAGTATGTAGAGAGTATGTTGGGATTATGTAGAGAATAGGCTATGTTGTGAGTATGTAGAAAGTATATTGGGAGTATGTAGAGAGTATGTTGGGAGTATGTAGAGAGTATGTTGGGAGTATGTAGAGAGTATGTTGGGAGTAGTAGAGAGTATGTTGGGATTATGTAGAGAGTATGTAGAGAGTATGTTGGGATTATGTAGAGAGTATGTTGGGATTATGTAGAGAATAGGCTATGTTGTGAGTATGTAGAAAGTATATTGGGAGTATGTAGAGAGTATGTTGGGAGTAGTAGAGAGTATGTTGGGAGTATGTAGAGAGTATGTTGGGAGTATGTAGAGAGTATGTTGGGAGTATGTAGAGAGTATATTGGGAGTATGTAGAGAGTATATTGGGAGTATGTAGAGAGTATATTGGGAGTATGTAGAGAGTATATTGGGAGTATGTAGAGAGTATATTGGGAGTATGTAGAGAGTATATTGGGAGTATGTAGAGAGTATATTGGGAGTATGTAGAGAGTATATTGGGGGTATGTAGAGAGTATATTGGGAGTATGTAGAGAGTATATTGGGAGTATGTAGAGAGTATATTGGGAGTATGTAGAGAGTATATTGGGAGTATGTAGAGAGTATATTGGGAGTATGTAGAGAGTATATTGGGAGTATGTAGAGAGTATATTGGGAGTATGTAGAGAGTATATTGGGAGTATGTAGAGAGTATATTGGGGGTATGTAGAGAGTATATTGGGAGTATGTAGAGAGTATATTGGTAGTATGTAGAGAGTATATTGGGAGTATGTAGAGAGTATATTGGGAGTATGTAGAGAGTATATTGGGAGTATGTAGAGAGTATATTGGGAGTATGTAGAGAGTATATTGGGGGTATGTAGAGAGTATATTGGGAGTATGTAGAGAGTATATTGGGAGTATGTAGAGAGTATATTGGGAGTATGTAGAGAGTATATTGGGAGTATGTAGAGAGTATATTGGGAGTATGTAGAGAGTATATTGGGGGTATGTAGAGAGTATATTGGGAGTATGTAGAGAGTATATTGGGAGTATGTAGAGAGTATATTGGGAGTATGTAGAGAGTATATTGGGAGTATGTAGAGAGTATATTGGGAGTATGTAGAGAGTATATTGGGAGTATGTAGAGAGTATATTGGGAGTATGTAGAGAGTATATTGGGAGTATGTAGAGAGTATATTGGGAGTATGTAGAGAGTATATTGGGAGTATGTAGAGAGTATATTGGGAGTATGTATAGAGTATATTGGGAGTATGTAGAGAGTATATTGGGAGTATGTAGAGAGTATATTGGGAGTATGTAGAGAGTATATTGGGGGTATGTAGAGAGTATATTGGGAGTATGTAGAGAGTATATTGGGAGTATGTAGAGAGTATATTGGGAGTATGTAGAGAGTATATTGGGAGTATGTAGAGAGTATATTGGGAGTATGTAGAGAGTATATTGGGAGTATGTAGAGAGTATATTGGGAGTATGTAGAGAGTATGTTGGGAGTATGTAGAGAGTATATCTGGAGTATGTAGAGAGTATATCTGGAGTATGTAGAGAGTATATTGGGAGTATGTAGAGAGTATGTCTGACGTCAGAGGCTGACCTTTAACCCTAAGACGTGTACAACATCCGGGAGATTTGTGTTTCCCTCCCTGCTGAAAAACTTGCAGACGTGACCTAGGCGACAAAAATATTCCGGCAGACGACAGGATCTGTCACGTCGGCTAGCAAACCAGACACACACAGCAGACAGTCTCCAGCAGACTTTAGAAACCAACTGTCTTAACGTCTGCTTAGAGATGACGTTACTCGGCCAGCAACCCCCTCCTCCCTCTCCCCCTCCCCGCCCCACACAGCAATAGCCTCACGTGCACATCTTCTCATCATGCATAATCACGTGACAATTTGGGCCGGAACTCGCTGCGACGTCTGCAAAATGTCGTCTCAAACATGGTTCTTCTTGTTTCGATTTTCTAATCTTATAACTCACGAATTTAACGTGTGTTAAAATAAATGATTTCACGCTTGTGAGAACTTATTTTAACACCATTTTTAATCTCTTCCCCTCATTTCCACCATCTATCGCCCCCACCCCCACCCCCACCCCCACCCCTCCTCCCTCCCTCCCCCACCCCCACCACCCCCCTCCTCCCTCCCTCCCCCACCCCCCTACCGTATGCCTGTTCACTGGGGCGTACAATACGGCCAGACCAGACACGACTAGCGTCGAATCGTCAATAAAAGAGAACAGATACCGTCGCTATAGACGCTCTATTTTTTTCCCCCTGCGCCGTCTCAGGGGAGAGCATCGGGAAGAAGAAAGTTGCGTGGCGGAATTAGATTGATCTCCCCTGTCGCGGTATGTTGCCAAGAGGCTCCGCGTTTTAATGCCATTTTCTATGGATTCTGCCGCCTTTTCGCTGCCATTACTACTGGGGGAAGAGAAAAAAAAGTTTTGAAAGAATATTTTTTTTTCTTCGACAAAAAAAAAGAAACAGTATTTTTAGTGCATATTTGTGTTAAGTTATTTTCTAAAAATAACATTTAGTATGATTGTGAATGCTTTTATTTTCTGAAAATAACATTTAGTATGATTGTGAATGCTGTTATTTTCTAAAAAATAACATTAAGTATGATTGTGAATGCTGTCAATGATATGAGTAAACTGGTGACTTACATAATACACAGCATATGGTATCACACCGATATATTAATACGATAAACTCTGATTTACAATTTGTCTGGGAAAAGACAGGGATAAAATATATTACTCTTTTTTCTAAGAAAACTTCACAAATGTCACCCCCTCCCCTTCCCACTATCCCCTCCCCCCTTCCCCTTAGACAAATTATACCACTGAATGCCCGGCTAATCTAGTATTTTAATTAAAAGTTAATCAATTGAAAAAGTTCAATTTTTTATTCTGGAACCTTGTATTAAACCCCTAGTTGAGCAATTGGGAAACGGGCCTCTATAAATCAATATATTTTTCTTCTTCTTTCAAATGCCCCCCCCCCCTCACCCTACCCTCCCATTGGTTCCATTGTAAGAGTTTACATAATAGCCCGCAATTAAATCTGACTAATTGATAAGCCATGTACAGGGGAGGTCAGCGGCTAGCAATTTAATGACGTCATCACGTCTAGAATTTTCGTTCCCCCGCTGTGTCATTAGGGTAATTTTGTCCACTTTACTAAACAAGTCCGATAACTCTCCTTGCTTTTGACTGTTTTTTTTTAATGGTAGTTGATTTCTCTTGCCTTAATTTTGAGCCCCGAGTGCATATCAGAGGTTAGATGTCAGTCATTTTGTCTTGGTGGTCACATTTTAAAATAGTATAGTAACTCAGGTGTTAAGAGTAGTGGCTATGTGGTCAGGAAGATAGCACTATCTATAAGTAATTCGACTTTCTTGAGTACGGCTCCTGGTGCTAACAACACTACTGAGTCCACCAGCACTAATCAGTACCTGGCTCTAGTCGGGGGGGGGGGGGAAGATTATAGTTATGCATCATGTTATGGGACGACGTGGCCTAGGGGTAGAGCTAGACTGCTAACCCTAAAGTCTCGAGTTCGAATCCGGGTTCAAGGCAGTAGAATGTCCCTGAGTCCACCCAGCTCTGATGGGTACTGAACTCACGTTAGGGGGAAAAAACGGGTGGGCATAGTGCTGAATTTCAGTTCAAGCGGTCTCTAAAACAGATGAACTCTACTTCATCTGCCCCATGCGTCTTAGGCACGAACGGGAAAAGATGATAATGATGTATAGTGTTAATAACACTACTACGTAAGAGAAACAGATACACCGTTTGGCCGTAAAGGTACTTTGCTTTTCATTGAACGTATACCAAGTTTTTACAACTATCACAACACCGTACCACGGTTAACTAATTTGGAGAGAGTTGCATCTTGCTATTTCGAACAAAAACTTTCTCAGTATTTTTGTGTAGCTTCACCAAGTGATTAGCGTTGGGAATTTGCGGGATTTTCCCGGTCGGTTCATTAATATTTAATTAATGACTGGAGATTTCGTGGGAGGTGAGACATAGAGGCGTGGGTGGAAACAGGTCAAAACGCACTTCATTAATTAGCCATCGATCAGCTTGATTGATTTTCGTTAAGATGCGGTGAGGGGGGAGTGTGGGTGTGAAAATGGCCTCCCACACGTGGTCAGGTGAGGTTTTGGGCTATTTTTATCCGAGTTCTTTTGTCAAAGTGGTGGATTTTCTGAGTGGACTTTTTCAAGGTGTAACGTGAATCATTAAATATAGACCTGTTTTACGCAGTAGAATTTTATTTTTTCAAGGTGTAATTTAAATCATTAAATATAGACTTGTTTTATATATATAGAGTGGATTTTTTCAAGGTGTTACGTAAATCTTTAAATATAGATCTGTTTTATAGAGTGGGTTTTTTTCAAGGTGTAAAAATTTAAATCATTAAATATAGACCTGTATATATATTGTTTTTTTTTTTCAAGGTGGAATGTGAATCATAAAATATAGACCTGTTTTACGGAGGGGAATTTTTTTTTTCAAGGTGTAATTTAAATCATTAAATATAGACTTGTTTTATATATAGAGTGGATTTTTTCAAGGTGTTACGTAAATCTTTAAATATAGACCTGTTTTACGCAGTAGAATTTTTTTTTTTCAAGGTGTAATTTAAATAATTAAATATAGACTTGTTTTATATATAGAGTGGATTTTTTCAAGGTGTTACGTAAATCTTTAAATATAGACCTGTTTTACGCAGTAGAATTTTATTTTTTTTCAAGGTGTAATTTAAATCATTAAATATAGACTTGTTTTATATATAGAGTGGATTTTTTAAAGGTGTTACGTAAATCTTTAAATATAGATCTGTTTTATAGAGTGGGTTTTTTTTTCAAGGTGGAATTTAAATCATTAAATATAGACCTGTTTTATAAAAAAAAAAATTTCAAGGTGTAATGTGAATCATAAAATATAGGCCTGTTTTACGGAGTGGAATTTTATTTTTTTCAATGTGTAATTTAAATCATTAAATATAGACTTGTTTTACAGAGTGGATTTTTTCAAGGTATTACGTAAAGCATTAAATATAGACCTGTTTTACGGAGTGAATTTTTTTCAAGAGAGTTTTTTTTTTTTTTTTTTTTTTTTTTTTTTTTTTTTTTTCGCGTCAATAGATTGAATATAGACATGTTTTACTAAAAGATCAATTACGTTTGTTTTAGATAAACACACATTGCTTGTGGGATTTTTAAATCTTAGAATCCGTTTGCATTTTTTTTAAATGGACTCCTGTTAAAGTCAAGTTATTTATTAAAAATTTCACTTTTAGTTTGACATTTTAGAAGATGACTTCTGTAATTGTAATCTAAAATTTCAGGTTAAAATTAAAATATTTTTTTTAAAGACTACTGTGATAAACAATTTATTTATTTAAAAATTTAGGTTTTGGTCGAATTTTTTTTAAAACAAAAGTTTACTACTATAAAAGACAAGTTATAATTTTAATCTCATGGTTATATTGGAATTATAAAAAGATTCAGTTAAGACATTTTAATCCCACCACAAAGAGTATGTTGGCTTTATAAACATAAATGTAAACGTGACGGATGGTATACAAAATATATTTTGCCAACTGCCAGTTCGAAACCCGCTGTAATAAAAATAAATAATTGGTCGAGTCACGTGACCTACTCCAGGAAATCTTGGATAAGTTCAGGAATTCGATCAATGCAGTTCGATTGTGCCAGACTTTGATGTTCGTCTTAGCGAAGAGTTGGGACATGGAAAACATTTTACTCTTGGACGTTCGCCTGTTACTGTGGAGTCATTGATTGCCTTCCCTCGGCAATTAAAACTAACAAAAAAAAAATAATTCTTCTATTAGCTTTCTAGATGGGGAACAATTTTCAGTATAGAATGTTTTCAGTGTAAAGAAAAGTTGAAATTCTGTCTGTAGTTTCTAAGAAGTCGTTTGAGCTTGTGGGAAAATAAAATTCTTATTTGGACTTAACGTGCCGGTGTAGGTTATCCAAGGCTTCAACATCTAAGCACGATTTCCTAACATCAATTTTCGGACACAAATGGCTTGGAATTTAAAATTATTGTTTCTGAATCTTTGTTGTGTAGTGTTCATTATCTCTGTACACGCTGGTTCAAAACCAGCGAGCAAAAATGTAAAATATCCGGTCGTTGAGATTCCGTTGGAGAATCCACAATGTTGGATATCAGTTCTAGGTAGGTTCATTCCATCTTGACCATAACATTTCCTTATTTGCCTTGATCATTATATCTTGTCCACATGCTCGTATTTAATTAAACTTTATCTTATCTACCATTTAGCATAACATTTCCTTATTTGTCTTGATCATTATATCTTGTCCACTTGCTCGTATTAAATTAAACTTTATCTTATCCACAATTTAGCAAAGAAATGTTCTACAAATATTATAATAAAAATGATTTCTTAACCTCATGTTCTATGATATATTAAATAACATATTTTATACGTCGAAGTACTGCCAAATACGTCCCTTTGTAAGATTTAAATGGCCAAGCATTGCATTCAACACTGTCAGTGCAAGATTTACCGGGCATACGTGATATTAGTATGTAGCATAGATACCACCTTGGTGGCATTGAAACTATCTAGGTGACTTCGTGAAATCTAAGTGACGTCATGACCATCTACATGATGTCATGATCCATTTGACGATCATGACAATATAGGTGACGTCAAGAATATCTAGGTTCCAACATGACTAACTTAATGCGTCACTGACATCCACTAGTACTAGTAACTGTTGACTTTCAGCTTTTAAATTAAATTAATTTTTATTTTATAATACACAGCCGTGTCTAAAGCACTGAGCTTTTTTTTTTTTAAATCATAGCTATAACTTTAATCACCGTCTAATAATAAACAAAGTTTTCTTGAAATCTATAAAACAATTGTGACCTACTTAGGTCTTGTATTTTTTTATTTGACTTTTATTGCTCAACCATGAGTGACCTGTGGTGCAACCACCGGTACTTTTCCATAGTTCTAAGAAAGACATATACCCAGTACTTTTCCATCACCAGTGGTGGTGCAATACTTTTATACTTTCGATTGGTTGATTCGGACATCGGAGGGGTCCCAACCAATAGTCTTATGTTTTGAAGGTGACCTCCCATGTTGCCTCAGGTGTCAAATAGTCTGCGCACACTTTTCTGCAGGCAGCCGACCGCGGCAGTCCATAGCAGCAGTCAGATCAGACATCTTTGAGAGAGAAAGCCTTGAGTGTCGCTATTTTGTAGCCTATAGTTTTAAGCAGCATTTTTCCTTTATTACTTGTGGTTTTAAGGAATATTTTGTGCTTTAAGTAGTGTCGTATAAGCTGTGGTGATTTTTTTTGAGTGCCATATCCTGTGATAGTGTAACATAGTGTTTTTTCCTCAAATTGTAAGTTGGGTTTTGTTATTTTACTCATTCATTTTATTCTGTATAAAGCTAGAGTCTTATCTTGAATTTGTACACATATTAAAAGTTATATATATGGATTAAATGTGTTGTTGGTATCAGGAGTTCATCGATAAGTACGTCCTCGTTAACTGTTGTGCTAGCTACCATTTATAGGGCTTTAAGCCATCTGTGTGTAACCCTCTAAACGAACCCGGGTACGTTCGCCAGCTATCTGGCTGATAGAGTGGTGTTTCGTAATACAATTCATACTTCCTACTTCTAATCAACAACGAAGATGCCTATCCACATCTAAAAGACCTTTATCCTCCACAGATGGCTGCGGCCGAAATCCGGCCCGAACCAAACCCCCACCCACCACCCCGAACCCTTATGAGAAAACAACCCCCGGGGTCACACCCCCGACCACGACCGTCTACGAGGGTCACCAGAAGGTCTGCACACCCCCGGAGATCAGGGAGGCTGCATGTCTCAACGGCGGAGATTGCTTCGCGTTGGAATTCTTCGGCGTCAGATCAGCTCACTGCACGTAAGTCTGAGACTAAATCACTCCGCGGAACTTTTTTTTTGTGTGTGTATGGTTTAAGCCAGTGTGCTCTAAAGAACAATTATGGAATCTTCTTAAAAAGGATGTATGGTTTACTGGTAATAAACGTTGATGTAGTATTGCTTGTAATTATCAAAGATAATACTATCTCTTGCACAAACCCTAACCCAAGTCTTACCATAGCGATAACCCTAATTTCTATACAACCACTAAATTTATAATAACAATTCTATTAACAGTTCAACAACAACAACAACAAAATGCATATTTAAGAAGTACAATTTTAAAACATCTAGAGAAATGACCTAAAATATTTAGGCAATAAAAATTGTAACATTTAGAAATTAACTAGATCCACAACAGTTAAGAAATAAAAAATGTAACATTTGTAAAAGTTCATACAAAAATAAAAAAGTAGATTCTCTAACATCTACATAAGTCTAGATGTATAGATCATTCTGCATTATATACACACACATATATATATATATATATATATATATATATATATATATATATATATATATATATATATATATATATATATATATATATACTTTTCTGTTGTGTATATCTGTGTAACAACAAAATGTCTTTACACTTGCAGATGTTACGAGTGGTGGACTGGCAAGCGGTGTGAAAGAATCGATACCAACATTTTTGGTAAGTCTTTTATTTTATCATATATATTTTTTCTTTAACAGTTGTAACAGTTCTAACACCCTTTAGTTGGTTTTAGAGGAATGGTATTTATAAAAAAAAAATATCCACAAAACAAAAATATCTTGCTCTCGAAATGTTTTACGAAGATAAAAATGAAATTAATTTTAAAATGTATCAAATATCAATGAAGTCTTCGTCATGAATAAACTGAAGAAAAACTCCTAAGCTTTGAAAGAAAAAAATAATCTTTAAAATTGTGTATCTGTTACTACATTTTTGAAGTTAGATTAGGTACATCCCTAGTTGAAAGAAGGTTAAACGCTATGTACAATGCATTACGAAATTACTGACTTGAAGCGGGAAAAAATAATTTAATGTGCAATTTCAACTAGTCAACTACATTTTAACCTTTTTTTTAAAATCCTTTTTATTATCCAAAAATTGTAACAGATATACCTAAATGTATAGAAGATGGTAGTACTATCTGTAGAAACTGTTTTGATCGAGATTATATTTAAAATTTTAACAACTTAGTCCAAACACTTAACTCAGATTAAAACGTTTGTTCAGACTACCAATTATCTAATACTTTTAATCAAAATAAAAGTCCTGAATCCTCTTCGCTTTTGATAAAATATGTTTCTAATTTTCTAATTTTTTTATCAAAATTAAATTGACGATCTGAATCCTCAATTTTTTTTTTCATTTTAACTGAAATTCCCAAATCCAACCAAAAAAAAAAAAATTTCTAACACTCTCCCTTTTTATTTCTCTAAATCAACATAGATAACAGCGGTAAGATGGTGCTTGCTGTTCTAGCCTTCTGTATCCTAGCAACTGTATCGTAGCAACATCTTTATAGTATCATAGAAACAGCTTTATAGTTTCATAGCAACAGCTTTATAGTATTATAGCAACAGCTGTATAGAATCATAGCAACATCTTTATAGTATCATAGCAACAGCTTTATATTATCATAGCAACAGCTTTGTAGTATCATAGCAACAGCTTTATAGTATCCCATCATCAGCTTTATGATGCCCTAAAATAGCTTGATAACCTTAGCTGCATAGTGTTCTAATCATAGCTGCTGAGCTTATGTTTTCTTCATTCGTTGCCTTTTATTAATTTAATTTAATTTTCTGTTTGATCACAATTGCATCATTTCATGACTTGTTACAATTGATGATGGGGTGGATTGGGGAGGGAGGTGGGTGCCTGTGGGGTGAGGTAGGAAGGGGAATAAGGGATCCATGGAAAGATATAACCCCGGATAGAAAGGATATTGGAAAACCGGATGTTGAAACTTTTGCTCGAGTGCCATTTTCACAAAAGCTATATATTCCAGAAAGTCATTTTGCCTGAAAGCCATTCCCCAAAAGCCATTAAACAAATGCCGTTTTTTCCGTGGCCAATTAATAACGAGACAGAATAAAATACCGTATTTCAAATTAACCTTTTCACATATTAAAAAAACGTATGTTCTTTTTTTATGTAACTAAAAATAAAAAGTCCATTTGAATTAACAGATTCAATTTTTTATTTTTTATTTTTCGAATTCCTTTCTTTTCTTCGGTACATTGGTATATCGAGCATTAGGTCGTTCGGGCAATCTGCTATCGACCCATACGCAAAATAAAAACCAATACCCCGGTATTGGTAGTTTTGTGAAACTGAGTGTCAATAAAACAAGTGGTCATGTTTTTTTTTTTATTCGTCGGCTTGTTCCACCCAGGGGAGATCACAGCATTACAGATATCATTTTTCTTTCTTTTTTTAACTGTTGGGTTGCTGCCCCTTAAGGTTCATCATCTTTTTATTTTATTTAAATCCAATTATTTTCTGGATTTTTTTCTTCTCATTTAGTTTTTATTTCTGTGTGATTTTTTTAAATGCACACTTATAGATTAGCTATGTGTTATACGTGTTAGATTTTTTTTTAGCCATGCTTGTTAAAATTACGAGAAAAGTGTTAAAGCTACAGACAATAAATCTCAACTTCGAGTTGTAAAACTGCCATCAACTAAACTAAACTGGCGACATTTTTAAAATCTAAGCTTTTAAAGTTTTAACTTTATATATTTTAAAAACTTGGCGATTATTTAGACTAGATGACAATGCACGACATTTTAGATAAAAGTCAGTTAGGAATCATAGATAGTAAGATACAGTGTTTCTTCCAGACTTTTTTCTCCGGGGGGGGGGGGGGGGCACTTGAAATTTTCGGGGGGGGGGGGGGGCGGTAGACTTTCTTCGAGGGGGGGGGGACACTGTTTAAAGTATATTTTTTCTATATAAATTACATAAATTTCATTTAGTTCGGGGGGGGGGGGGGCGGTAGAATTTTTTCGGGGGGAGGGGCGGCTTAGCTGGTAAGATAGGGTTTGTAAATTGGATAATATACAAGTATAAAATAAACATTCTTTTGTAGGGCGGCCACTTCAATACCACCTATGTCGGCTCCGGTACTTCATCACTGCCAGCCACTGAGCCGCGCTGCAGTAAATGCATGCCATTTTCATGCCTAATTATAATGTGTTTAGCGTCATCTGTCAGCGCTGCATGATTTTTTAAAGTCATCATTTAAAAAAAAAAAATAATTACAATTGTTTAGATGTATTCATAAGTCTAGTGCATATTACGTAGAGTGAGCAGCTCTCATAGTCGTGAGAAGTTACGGTAGTGGGGTGTGGTAGTCCGATAGTGTCTTCACCGGTGTGTCTTTCAGGCACCCCCCCCCTCCGCCCCGAATAAAATAGAATTTATATAGAACTTTTTTTACAGCCCCCCCCCCCCCCACCCCGTAGAAAAAAGTCTGAAAGAAACACCGGCCATCGCTTGTTTAAGATCAAGTTGACTTTCTGCTGAATTTATGGAGTGGTTTTCATATATATTTTTTTTTTTTTTTTTTTTTTTTTTTTTTTTTTTTCCTTAGGTTGTTCACCATTTCTTATTTAAAGATTATAAAATGATGAAACCGTAATTAGGCAATCTAATATAATTATTTTATTTAATATTTTCGAAAATTTCTAAATGTAATTAAAATAAAAAATCAAACTGTTATACCGAAATTTTAAAAATAATATACACTATCTAAGAACATTCTGTAAGCTAAAATTAGGTTTTGATCTCAGAAAAACATCACATACGATGTGTTAATTGTTAAAAATCATAGATCAAATAAATGTGATTATTATGTTAACGGGTTGATTTTTTAAAAATAATTATTTATTCTTTTCACAAAGTTTTACAGGTTCATAGTGTATAAATTTTCGCTGCTTCGTTATCTTACCTTTTTTTTTTTAAATATTTTAGCTATGAGTAGTTGTTTGTAAAATATACTATTAGAAACAGTTTCAAATTTAAATTGGACTAATTAAAAACGTTACATAAAATATCTGGACCCTTTCAATAACATGTATGTTCGTTAGGCAATTTTTCAATGATAAGAGGTTTTCATGGTTGATATTTAGGCCTAGGCTAAATAGAACTAATTCCCTAACAATATAACAACCCCATTTATAAGATGAGTTTGTTATAAAAATACGATTTATAGAACACTTTAAAACTTGAAAACTAAGGATTTTTAAAAATATGGTTCACATTTCAACATGTTTGGTTTTTATTTCCAGTTATATCATAAAAATATGGTTCACATTTCAACATGTTTGGTTTTTATTTCCAGTTATATCATAAAAATATGATTCACATTTCAACATGTTTGGTTTTATTTCCAGTTATATCATAAAAATATGGTTCACGTGTCAACATGTTTGGTTTTTATTTCCAGTTATATCAGCCGACAAAGTGGAGAAGGCTGGAATCGCAGCTGGAGTCGTTGCCATTATTATCATTCTTACAGTCATCATCATTTATTTGATTGTACGCAAGAGGTGAGTTTTGGCAAATTCTTACAGTCATCATCATTTATTTGATTGTAGGCAAGAGGTTAGTTTTTGGACTTTGTTTACGTGTTCATGTTTTGATGGTTGCTGGGTCGTTACCTGTGACGTAGTGTTGGTTTGTTCAGGATGGTTGGTGGTTGTTACCGCTGAGGTTGCGTGGACGTTTGGCTTGTTCAGGATGGTTGGTGGGTTGTTACCTGTTAGGTAGCTTGGAATAAACCGTTGGTTTGTTCTGGATGGTTGGGTTGGACATTTCACTAGAAAGGGTTTTTTAATATTTGTTTTATAAATATGTTATGTTAAATTGGTTATTTATTCTGCTCTTTATTTGGAACTTATTCTAAGGCACTTGAAAATTGTTATCAAATTTCAGGATTCTTTTTACTATCGTCTTAATTTTTTTAAACTATTTTCAGACCTCCATTGTCAAATTTGTGATAAGTTATAGTAATTAAAATATTAGATAATCAACATTTTTAAAATACCTAGTATAACTCCTTATAATCAAATCACTTACTCATACAAAACTCCATTAACAAAATTTATAATGTTGGATTTATACGTGACTTTCATGAACATACTGTTTGTTTGTTAAAAACTTCTGTTGGGTTTTGTAAAGTTAAAAACTTGGATGTTTTGAATGTCATCGGGGAAAAGATGGAGAAGTGGTGGACGGTGGTAAACGTTTTGTGACAAAGGAACATCCGTGGGGTAGATTGGTTGGGGATGGGTTGGGTGGGGTGTAGGTAGGATGAGGGATTAGTAATGTTTAAGGGGGGGTAGGTTGTATTGCTTTCAGACTTTTTATTCCTTGAGGGGGCGGGGCACTTGAAACGTTTTGGGGCGGAAAAAAGTATATATTTCCTATAAAAATTCTTATTCTTTCGACGTAAATAGATGCCTGAAAGAAAATCTGGGTTACGGATAAGCTAGGTATATGTATGGTGAGGGTAGGTTGGCTGGAATAGGTGTTGTGAGAGTAGGCAAAGTGAAGGATAAGTTAGATGGGGAGTAGGTGGGACAGGGATGGGCGGAGTAGGACAGGGATAGGCGGAGTATGACAGGGATAGGCGGAGTGGGATAGGGATAGACAGAGAGGAATAGGGATAGGTGGAGTGGGATAGGGATAGGTGGAGTGGGGCGGGGAAATGCGGAGTGGGATAGGGATAGGTGGAGAGGGGTAGGCGGAGTGGGATAGGGATAGGCGTAGTGGGGTAGGCGGAGTGGGATAGCGATAGGCGGAGTGGGATAGGGATAGGCGGAGTGGGATAGGGATAGGCGGAGTGGGGTAGGCGGAGTGGGATAGGGATAGGCGAAGTGGCGTAGGCGGAGTGGGATAGGGATAGGCGGAGTGGAATAGGGATAGGCGGAGTGTGATATGGATAGGCGTAGAGGGGTAGGCGGAGTGGTATAGGGATAGGCGGAGTGGGGTAGGCGGAGTGGGATAGGGATAGGCGGAGTGGGATATGGATAGGCGGATTGTGATAGGGATAGGCGGAAAGGGGTAGGCGGAGTGGGATAGGGATAGGCAGAGTGGGGTAGGCGGAGTGGGATAGGGATAGGCGGAGTGGAATAGGGATAGGCGGAGTGTGATAGGGATAGGCGTAGAGGGGTAGGCGGAGTGGGATAGTGATAGGCGGAGTGGGATAGGGATAGGCGGAGAGGGGTAGGCGGAGTGAGATAGGGATAGGCGGAGTGGGGTAGGCGGAGTGGGATATGGATAGGTGGAGTAGGATAGGGATAGGTAGAGTGGGGTAGGCGGAGTGGGATAGGGATAGGCGGAGTGGGGTAGGCGGAGTGGGATAGGGATAGGCGGAGTGGAATAGGGATAGGCGGAGTGTGATAGGGATAGGCGTAGAGGGGTAGGCGGAGTGGTATAGGGATAGGCGGAGTGGGGTAGGCAGAGTGGGATAGGGATAGGCGGAGTGGGGTAGGCGTAGTGGGATAGTGATAGGCGGAGTGGGATAGGGATAGGCGGAGTGTGATAGGGATAGGCGGAGAGGGGTAGGCGGAGTGAGATAGGGATAGGCGGAGTGGGGTAGGCGGAGTGGGATATGGATAGGTGGAGTAGGATAGGGATAGGTGGAGTTGGGTAGGCGGAGTGGGATAGGGATAGGCAGAGTATGACAGATTGGGCAAGAGAGGTTTTGGTGCTAAAAACAGCTAAATATATTTAAGACGCCGATATTTAAACCGTCTACTATAATGTAAAACTAGCAGAGTTATACAAAAACTAACATGGCCTCTTTTTGTGACGTCACACAGGAAACAGAGGAGGATGAGGGCAGAAGAGAACGGACGATCTAATGGCCATGCATGTAAATCATTGTTAACTGACCAAGACAATAAAATGGTAAGCCATGCTCATAAACTATGAATTCATAACAATATTTCAATTTGAGTGATGATTGTATTTTTACAAGCTTGTACTTAGTTCACAACGTCTGTTTTTTGGGTTTGTGGCAAATCTTGTAACTCAATTTTGACCCACTTCTAATGCACGATTTCGTTCAAATTTTACAGAAAACTTCTACCTCGAGAGTTATGCATGAATATTTATTTTTTAATCTAATTAGATATAAGATAAGTCAATAAAAATTTATTAAACAGTTTCGAATTTATGGGAGGTGGGTGGGACAGATAACAAGATATTAAAAGCTTGCGAAAATATGCAAATGCTCTCTTGAGCAATAAAAGCTGTTATAAAAAAAGCAAGTTAGATTTTTTATCTTATTTTCAGTGCATTTAAAATCTTGTTACTAGAAAGTGTTTTTTTTATATTTGTTTTATTAAAATGTAGCATCAAAATCCCTCATTTTATTCTGCTCTTTATTAGAAATTATTCTAAGGCACTGTAAAATTTTTATCAAATTTCAGGATGGATTTTTTTACTATCTCGTCTTAATTTTTAAAACTATTTTCAGACCTCCATAGAGCTCGAGGAAGCTGTGACATTAACAACAAAAGTATGACGTTTATCTGCCTAATGCTGGTCTGCTGGTCTAGGAGCAGTCTGCACATGGACCCAGTGGCGTAGCTAGGGTTACAATCGACCCCGAAGTTACACTAGGGGTCCAATAGATCCTTGGGCACATCTGTTTCCAAAATAAAATAGCCGATAAAACACACACACACACACACACACACACACATATATATATATATATATATATATATATATATATATATATATATATATATATATATATATATATATATGCATTGTACATAGTGCTCTAAAAAGTGTAATAGCTTTGCTACTGGATATCTTAAATATTGAAAGAGGATGTGATTATCATCCAAGAAACCAGCATAGGTTTATCAAACTAGACCAGTTCACCAAACGAGACTTTGATAACCGCGACATAGACCAGCATGGGTATCATAAGAGACTTTGTATACTGATGTTGACAATGGTTGCATAGAGCTTGACTCGGAATCCCAAAGATGGAGTATGAGATTCGTCCATCACGTTATTTGTATGTTAAAACTATGAAAGACGGTTCCTTAGAGAGGTTCCCAGAATATTCTAGTCTTAATTATTGTAAATATTTTGATTTTGTTTTTTAATTTATATTTTGATGATTGTTTTCAATTTATGGGTGAATGGAATGTAATTTATGATTTCCTTTGTAAAAAAAATAATTAATTAAATTAGTAAATATACGTTTTGTAAAGATTTGTGATAGGTTATAGTAATTAAAATGTATTAGATAATCAACATTTTTAAAACACCTGATATAATTCCCTTTTATTCAATTTCTATAATTTAATGCCTATTCTTCATAAATACAGACAAATCAACGTTTACAAATGACTTACTCATACAAAACTCTTTTAACAAAATTTATAATGTTGGACCTATCCGTGACTACTTTCCTGAACATAAATGATTGATTACAAATCAACTATTGTCTCTCAGATTAATAATGATAAAAATATGATTTACATTTTATTTGGCTTAATTTTTCATTACTTTTATTTCATTATCGATTTTTATTATTAATTACTTTTGAGTTTCTGATTATTTTCCGTGTTAATCTTTTTAGTTTCGATTATGCTTATATTTTGTCTGTAGATACGTATGATAAATTGTTTTGTATTGATGTGATAACTGGTATGAGCTGTGACATAAAATATGTTAACATGTTTTTTTTTATTGTTTAGGCTATGTTTTTCTAAATTCCCCATGACTTTTAAAATTTTTCTGTAGTGAAATATAACTGCATGTATGGGATACAAATGGGCACAAAAGATGATTAATTGTTATGAAGTGATAAAATGATATTTGTACGTCATTTGTAAATAGCTTGACATGAGCATATTAGATGTATTACAGTACAGCACATGGAGTGATGTAAACATTGTTATGCTGGTCGATATGATTGTGTTAGAAAAATATTCATGGCAGTTATATCAAACCAATATAGCACAAAAATTGTATTTTTACTCGAGAGTCTCAACTCATTAAAATGCTAGCTATGTTTTACTAAAGATTTATCTAAACTTTCGCATACGAAGTATTGTATTTCTGCGTTTACAAATTAAAAAAAAAACAGAAATTGCACTGAAAATATAGGACGAGCTATCTAATGGTTGTCATAATTATTCAAATACATTTTCATAGCCTTCATGTGTATATGATATCAACATTTCTTGTCCATCTAGCGTGCGACAAGGTAGTGAAATATTCTATAATTTTATAAAGAGCATTTTCTATTAATTAAAACCAATTCAACCCATAAACATATACTTTTATTCTTTAAAATTTACCTTTTTCTTTCTAGGCTCTATATGTTACAATAAGTTTAATATTTATTTTCGATTCAAAACAAAACTGCCAACATAAACAATAAAACAGAAAATTTCAGCTTTATCCGTGTATACAAATATTATTACTATGCAATGTTTTATTTTCTATGAAACAGCACTGCATTATAAATTGCACGAGGACTGTCTGAAATGTTGAATAATTTTATGTCAGTTTAAATAAAGAAACAAGTTTGTATCATTTTTAATTTAATTGAAAACTAGATAACAGCTGTAATTGTAACAATTAAAAAATCAAGTTAGAATAGTAGGAACTAAAGTAAACTTGAAATATAATTATATTTTTGTATTTACTTAAAATGTTAATTTTTAAATTTTCGATTTCCATAATGTACATAGTATACCAATTATAATCATTTGTTTTTTTTTATGTATAAATTTATTTATTTTGACATTTTCGAAAATGTATCCTTTAAATTTCAAATGACTTATAATTAAATCATTTTTATACTCACATAAAAAAATACTATTATTAGTTTTGTATTGATGATATTTGTGCTGTATGTATGCACTGTTCTCAAATTCAACTCTTCTTGTTACTAAGTTTAAGAACTATGCATTTTCTGTTAGAGCATTGTTAATCTAGCAAACACAAGATCATCTAAGCATATTTTTGCTGGAAACAAAGAATTAATTTAATAGAAAAATATGATTGATTTTGTTTGATTGAACTAATTATTTGTTTGAAGCAATATCCTAGTCTACACCAAAGCAGTTTGATTGTTTGTGTGTATCTAAACTTAAATTGAATGAAGATTTACTTTAAAAACTGAAACATTAGGCCAAATTTATTTCTGGTTATTATTTTTAATGGTTAAAAAACTCAAAAGAAATCATAATGTACAACAGGATAAATACATGCTTTATTGTGTTTCTATTTTAATCATTGTATGTGTTTATTAATTTATTAGTCCATTCCTGGATGCAGATTTTGTCTTTTTTATAATATCCTAAACAGGAAGCCATCTGTGTAAAAATAGCAGCCATCTTGATTTGGTGGCATTTCTGAATATGAGCAAAGAAGCTACATAAAAATTAAGCTGCTCAACGTAAAACAAACTTTAATTGATAATTTTAAAAATCATGTTTAGCCTTCGATTAATGAAAATGTTTACATTGAAAATAAATTTGATTTTAAACCATTGCCTTCTTGAGGTTTACTTAATAATGGAACAAAAAATGCTAATCATTTTAAAGAGACTCCTGCTGATGCTTGCTCACTTTTAAAGTGACATGTAGGGGGTTAAACCCAGAGGCGTCGCAGGGCGGGGGAGGGGATGACACCATGCGGTACACCACCGGTTGACACCCGACCTAGCGACGCCTCTGGTTCTACCACAGCGAAAGTAAAGGGGAGCGGTAGGGAAATTAAAGGGGGGAAATTGTGTCTGCTAAGCCAATTCCATCTTGGAAGCTATTCTTAAGGTAAGGGTAATCAGTTTTGTGGGACCATCTGCATTGATTATTCGAGGCAGCTGAGTTTGACAAGGCAGGTTCCATCATTATTGTTGACATGAATTTTTAAAAACACAAAAAATCTGGTGTAGATTTGTTTTTTCGATTGTGCCATTATATCCGCCGAAAAAAAAAACAATTTAAAAAACTTAAGCCTCACAATATTTCAGGAATATATAAAATATGTTTTATTAAAAGTCGCAATGCAGAGAACTTGATTTTTTTTTTTTTTTTTTTTTTTTTTTTTTTTTTTTTTTTGCGTTTAACGCTAGATTTCTATTTATTTGTATCAAGTCTTAATTATTACGTAAAGTTTCACATTCGTAAGACAAATTATATTGATTAACGGAACAGGAACTCAGTTATCGATCTTCTAAAAACTTCACTTTGAAGTATATTGTACTCAAAATACAATTTTTAAATACAATATTTAACCACATGACTTAGTTCTGCGATATTTATTTAATTTCTCCGGGATAAAATGATTTTTTTTAATCGAACATACTGAAACAAATAATGACATTCAATTTTTACAAAAACTTCAGAGTAAAGTTTTTAGAACCACATTAATTTTAATAACATCTCCCACGATTTTAAAATATGAAACAAATCATTCGAGAATGTTCACACAATCTACTCACTCATATACATACAGACAAAGAGACGACGTAGATATAGGGTCCTACATTCACATGGGTCTTCAGTACCGGAAAATTGAAAATATACACGTTTTATCGCATTGAGGGTGCTCATCATGGGTGGACTGGTCCGCATGTCTACTGGCAAAAATCCCGGTGGGCCCCTAAGAAAAAATATCCCGATTAGGCCGCGGGAACAGTGCTGCACTATGTCTCTTAGTGCTTTGATTTTTTTTGTTTCATATAATATCACATGAATCAAGCAGAGAATGATCATCAGACTTTAACGGGGGAAAATGCACTATGAAAATTTGTATCTGGGGTGGGGGGGGAGCTCATTTTAAAATGTCCCGGGCCTCTTGGACACAGCCAGTCTACCCCAGGTGCTCACACGTAACCACCAGACGGCAGCTGGCTGTCTCAGGCTATCTTCTGCTCTTCCTTTACACATGTCAACAAATACCTGAACATGCCGGTCTAGACAACTGTCTCAGACGAACTTCATTATGTCTGTACGCGGGTCTACAGCTAGCAGGTATATAATTATATATATACGAGCGTACCCGACCCCCGCGCGTTGCCGCGGGGATAGAAGAAAGTTTGACGAAATATATTAGGATTTCACCAAAGCGTTATCAATTATAATTATATGTTCTTAGACGCGTGACCTCCTTTTCTAAAAATGAGTTATTTAAATGTAAACAATGCCTGTTCTTGGATCATAAATATCAGGACACGTGTTTACCTACACTACCGCATGAAAACCTTGAGTGTACATTAATCACTCACCGAAATAATATGGTACAACACACTTCGGCGACCGCCTCTGTGTCAGAGACGTAGAGGGGCGCTCTCAGGGCCCCCACCCCCCAATTACACTACCGCATAGGCGCGGCGTACGACCCCTGGCTCCTTAAAACTAACAGGCGCCATCGGCCAAAAAGCATCCTGTTAATAATGATGCAGATTTCGTCATTCGCTAAAGTGACACAAATGAAGAGGATTTTTTTCTTTAACACGTAAAAAAATTATTTGACGTGTTTTAAATATCAGTGTGACTGATGCAATATGCTAGCGTTACTAATGGTCTATTATTAGATGCTCGATCTCAATTTCTGACTGGATTGTCTAATAATAGATGCTTATTGCATCATTCGCAAAGTGACGAAACTCTACAGTAGGCTACTCATATTCAAAAAGTTATTTTTTCATCTTTCGCAAGGTGACGAAACTGTACAGGATTTCCTCGCGTTACAAAGTTATTTTTAGAAGCCTGTTGTAGTTTTACCGCTGAATATAGTAGTACCCCTTACTCGCTATACAGGACGCTCGAGTAACGGATGCCAAGTGCCAACTTAGTCGCTCTAAAACTCTGGGCGCCAAACCGTGTATTGACGAAAGTTGTACCCTATATGGCGCCGCCCGTAAGAAACTTCAGTTTTCTTTTTCGCAGAAATATTCTCGGGAGTATTCTCATCTACTTCCTAAAGTTTCATCGTACTCGGATGAACCGCATCCGAGTTTTATTTTTTATATACCGTATATAGAGAAAAAAAATCGCTCCCCCCCCCCCCGGTGGTGCGCCGCCCTTGCAAAATTAAACAATATTTTTTACAGAACCCTACCATTGAGTGATCTAATCATCTACCCAAAGTTTCATGGTACACGGATGAACGGTGTGAAAACGAAAAAAAAAAAAACAACGAAATTTTATAAACCGTATATAGAGAAAAATCGCAGCCGCCCGTGGCGCCGCCCTTGCGAAATTAATAAAGGTTTTTTTTTTACAGAACCCTTCCCTGAATTGTTCTAATCAACTCCCCCAAAGTCTCATGGCTATCAAATAACGGTGTCACACCAAAATCGACTTATTTTATAAACCGTATATAGAGAAAAATCGCACCCTCCGGTGGCGCCGCCCTTGCGAAATTAAAAATTATTGTTTACAGAACCCTTCCCTAGAGTTTTATAATGAACTCCCCAAAGTCTCATGCCTATCGGATAAACGGTGTCACTGCAATTCACTTTTATTCTTTTTATATACCGTAAATAGAGAAAAATCGGACCCTCCCGTGGCGCCGCCCTTGCGAAATTGAAAATTATTTTTTTACAGAACCCTTCCCTAGAGTGGTATAATGAATTCCCCAAAGTCTCATGGCTATCGGATGAACAGTGAGAAATCAAAATAGACTTTTATTTTTATATACCGTATATAGAGAAAAACAAATCGCGCCCTGCCGGGGCGCCACCCCTGCGAATTTGAAATTTTTTTTTCGCAGAAACCTCCCCAGGAATATTCTCAACAACTTCCCAAAGTTTCACGGCGATGTGATGAGAGGTGTAGTAATGCATAAAGGACACACAGACACACACACAGACATACATTGCTTTTTATATATATAGATATATATATATATATATATATATATATATATATATATATATATATATATATATATATATATATATATATATATATATATATATATATATATATATTTAAAAAAATATATTTGTTTAGAAAAGTTTAAAATAACAAGGTTTTATATGTGCGCTGACAAGATGAGAAACGGGTGGTCTTTAAATATATTTTTGGTGGATAATGTTGGCTCCTCGAAATATGTGTTGGTAAAGAATCATTTTTATACCTAGCGATCCATTTGGCAGATGAAGTAGGGTTCGTATGTTTCTTAACCTCTGCATATCTATGTGGTAGTCAACAAAAATCTGTAACAGTTTAAAATATGTGAAGTAGATTATGTTTCGTATTTCTAAGGCCGAATATGATTAAAATGAAATGTTTTTTTTTTGTTAGGATTATTACGAAGGGTGTGTGTGTGTTCATGGAGGGGGGAATTTTGGGTATCGTGACGTCACAGCTCAATGGTGAGGATTACTCACGTTTTGTGTGAACACGTGAGGGTGATAGGTCAAATAGGGTCTACGCGTGCGGCGGGGGTTACATTTATGTGTTGTTAGTACCACTCCAAGTCAGGGAACTGTTTTTCCCCGTTGTTTATAGACGGGTTTAATCTGCATGTTATTCTAAATAATCTGTAAGTATAAGCTGTTTAGGTTTAGTTCAGATTTTAGATTATTTGTAAATATTTATAAAGATCTCTACGGAGTGATACTCAGTCTTCGATTTAAACGATAAAATAGATGTTTTTTCTTGTAATTGTTTCTTCTTTCTTTGTGGTGCTAAATACCGAACAAACAACTGTACTAAATTCAATAACGTCTATGTTTTTAAGAATCACATTATTGTATAACATGTTTGATCAACGCTCGGTGGAAGAGTAAATAACAAAACATTATCAGCCTTTTATTTTTCCCTCAATGTTGCAATTATCTAGTAATAGTATGAATGCAAAATTGCTGTGCTATCAATAGATAAAGTGTGAATTATTCCCCATTTATGAATTCATGAAGATAAGGGACAAAACTTGTAACAAGTTCGCATTAGCTATAAAAATAGAAACATATAAAAGTATGAAAATATCAGACTAAGTGTCATTATATATTATTTAAAAAATCGTAAACATATATTATGACATAATAAGTTTTCTTCTATTTTAAAATATTGCTTGGTTTTTTTAATAATTTATTGATAATAATTTAAATAGAATACCGTTAACCGTATAAATGTTTCTACTAGAAGACTTCTAAACAATCAATTTGGTTATTGATCTGTTTAAGAGTTCAAGCTAATTATTATTGTCAAACTCAGGAATTCTAAGTCTAACATTTTATTACCTAAACCTAAGGACATAGTAATTAATTTAAAAACAAGTAATTAAAAAAAGTCTAGTGACAATTCTAGCGCAATTTCCTTGTGTTATCTAAAAATAGCTCTGTCGTAGCGTAAATCAAGAGCAGGGTTAGTAAAACCATTGGTTAGTTATTAAAACGTTTTTTATTTTTAAAAAATTCAGTATTTTACATGTTTTATTTACAATAGAGTTACATGACTAAAAACCATTGCGCGCCTACTGAACGTGATGACGCAGCCATTGAACATGATGGCGTAACTATTGAACGTGATGACGCGTGTGGTGTGGTTGCATAAAATGCCTACTAATTCGGTCCAAATTTTAATTAATTAAAAAAAAATTTTGTGACCGAACGAAAGGATATTTCTGAAAACTTTCTTCGGCAATATTGTTCTAAATTATAGCAGGAATCGATTGGTACATGTTTCAAGTCGCTAAGTGGTCTGGTTGCCGAGATATGGGCCAAAAACTGCATTTTACGAGGGTTTTTGGCTTTTCCGGGAAATCCAGGAAGGAATTCCGGGAATTTTTTTGGCCCACAATCATCCTCGGAACTTGCTTAACATATTTGCTTTTGGAACTAGTCATCGATATTGCTTTGTTGAGGAGGAGATACGACTTAAAGCTGCGGACACACATACATCCATCCATCCATCCATTCATTCATACATCCAGAAATGACGGGTTAATAAACGCAATTCTCCAGAATGGAAATTGCGCTAAAAAAACACATTAAAAATAACCTTAAAGGCAACATGCTTGTAAATGCTCTGAAAATAAGAACATAAAACTAATCTGCTTTCTTTCATAAAAGCTTATGACATTTTACAAAAGCTTTTCCGTATTGTCATCAAAGTGTAACTTATCTGGAAAGTTTGAACGAAATCGCGGCATTAGAAGTGGGTCAAAACTGAGTTACAAGATTAGTCACAAACCCACAAACAAACAAACAAACTGACGCTGCAAACTAAATAAAAGCTTGTAAAAATGAACTACTTGTATTACTACCTATTCTGTTTTCTTTCCTAATTTTTGTGTCATCTTGGTTTGAAATTAATTTTTTTTTAAAGATGTCGTGTTTTACCTTCTCGAACAATCAGTCGAGGGATATAATGTAATCCTGCAAAAAGGCGGAATCGAGATTTTGACAAATCTTGCAGATAGTTCTTGGGTGGGAAAGAGAGACAATTCCAGAAAGAATTGCAGACTGAAGAGATTTAATTGTGTTTGAGGAAATCCCATTCAATATTACAATGCAGAAGATTGCTAAAAGGAATCGTAAACCTATTAAAAGGAATATACATTTTGTTTAGTTTTAATCGTAATAAATCAAAGCCCATTTGCTGAATCAGCTTGACTAAGTGTTTTGTTGTTGTTTCTTTTTCATACCGTTCTCTTTTTTTTTCAGGGAGGGCGGAGGTCGCTTTATTATAGATAAAAAGTTTGGAGTTATTGTGGCGTTGATATTTTGTATTTGCATTGTTGGTTGGACTAATTCAATTCCTCTATGTAGGCGTATGCTACTTTCTTGTTTGGTTCTTACCTACAACAGACTTGGTTGTGTGCTGGATCGTTGTTTGTGTTCCAGCTTTTAAGACGTGCTTTTAGATGTTTCTTTGTGGTAAAGACGAAGCCTGAAGCCTGACAATATGAACACTTAAAATTTAGTGCCATTGGGTGTTTTGTTGCGAATATTCTAACCTGTTTGTCCTGATTGTAAGTTTTTAGATGTGGCAGTTTAGGCATTTTTTAAAACTACTTGAAGTAGACAAAAGTGGCGAAAGATTTACTACTTTTTTGGTTAACTTTTCATCTTCATGAACGATAACCGTGCTTTCTTTAGTAACAACAAAAATACAATAGTTGCCTCCCTTAATACTATCCGCCAGCATGCACAATAATTACGTTGTTTGTAATGTTAAATATTTAGGGGAAAATGAATACAAGTATGTACCATATGAACATATGTTGCTGACTGTGTCACATATGCCACATATGTTTATCTACAGTAAGTTACTGACTAAACGGCATTAATAAACCTGATGAGCGTTAAAGCAGTGGTTCCCTAGCAGTGCTAAGGGAGGTGCGAAAAGCTTTGCATCAATGTAAATTTTATAGAAATATAATGCATATACAACTATACCTTACATAATAAAAATTACGTTTTGTCATCAGTGAATAAGATTTTTAAAGTTTAAAATTCCTTTTGTGATATAACGGTCACCTCAATCCTCTCTTCTTTCAAGAATCATCAACACAAACTGAGACATCGCGTTATTTTACAGAAAATTGCGTGAAAAGCTGTTCATTTATTGAAGTCTCACAATAGAGCTTCTAAATCTTGTAAGTCTCGATTTCTCTCTCTTAAAATTTGAAATCTCGTTAGCCAAGGAGAGATAAGTACGAGAACGAAAAGTTGGTGATCTACTTATGAAGTAATAAACTTATGCAACATATTAATTATACAAAAGATGGTTGCAAACGTTGCTTATGTAAAATTAATTCCGGTCTTCTTCTTCTTCGTTCTTAATTTTTAGTGTTGGAAGGGATCGAGTCTTATTTGCCAGAGGGTTTGAATTCGAGACTTTTTCGAATTTATCAACCATTAGCTTTAGCCGACTTGACCACGCCTCCATCACAATTAAGGATACGTGTCAACTGGTTATGCGCCATTGAGGCCATTGACTCCGATTTCAGCCTGCTTTTCTTTTTGGATTTGCTTCCATAGCCTTTGTCCAACCAAGAACTAACTACAAGGCAGCAGTTGATTAATTTTGGAGTTGTCTCTCCTAGAAGAGTGCCTCATCTGCCCGAGGATTCGAACCCCTAATCCCGTCTAATTCGATGAAACTTGCGATATAGGAATATAACTTGTATTGAACAATTTACGTTATGTGTTCGCTACTATGATAAAGACATAAGAAAATAAGGGAAGGATTTTCTACACTTTATAAAAGTAACTGAACTGCAAAGGACTTGCAATTTTTTTAAAAGCAAGAATATGTAAGCTAGATGTGTCCAGTCATTTACCCAAATATATTAATAGCAGGTATTTAGCAAATATAAAAATACATAAAAACCAAGGGTAGTGTTATAAAAACATTGAAATAAACCATTCTCCTACCCCATAAAACAATATGAACAAATTATAAACCATTTCTCTCCCCCCCCCTCTTTCGTGAGACAATAATATAATAATTATACGATCTGTAAAAAATATGTTTTAAATAATCTACATAAAATATTGTTTTATTAATTAATTCGTACATATTTTTATTGTTCAAATTTTCCACCGGCAAAAAGTTAACAAATGAAACTAGACGTCTAGACCAAAATTAAACATGGTGGATAAAAATCAAAATAGAACTGGAATTTAGATATAGGCGTCGCATTATCATGTTAACAATAAAATCAAGTAAGCGAATGACGTTGTGTGTGTTATGTATTCCATTAAATCACAATTTTTAGACAATAATGGGTGACGCCAGACATGATTTTGAGTGAGTCTTAACCACTATCACTATCCAGTGACTATCCGCTATCTATAATATTTCATGCAACACACTATAAAATGTGTCAAGTTAAGTTTTAAAATCAACGGATGGGTCAACTCAGCTCTAATGAGTACCTGACATTGGGTCATCTCGGCTCTGATGAGCACCTGACATTTATGCCAACTCAGCTCTAATGAGTACCTGACATTAATTCAACTCAGCTCTGATGGGTACCCGACACTGCTAACTCAGCTCTGATGGGTACCCGACATTGGGCCATTTCAGCTCTGATGGGTACCCGACACTGCTAACTTAGCTCTAATGGGTAAAGGACAAAGGGTGAAATTCGGCTAAACTCTCATGACATTATTTCACAAACGATACATATGGGTTAATAAGTCTAAAAGGACAATTAACATTTCACAATTAAACTCTCATGACCTGGTTTGCTTGCTGTGCAAATGTGCACAAAGTGCAGAATGCCTGACCTTATTCAAATCACTTGTGACAAGACATGCACATTTCATTACTAAACTCTCATGACCTAGTATGCTTGCAGTGCTTATTGACTTGACCTTATTAAACTCTCATGACCTAGTATGCTTGCAGTGCTTATTGACTTGACCTTATTAAACTCTCATGACCTTATATGCTTGCAGTGCAGATTGACCTACTTTCATGACCTTATATGCTTGCAGTGCAGATTGACCTAATCTCATTACCTTATATGCTTGCATTGCAGGTTGACCTGACCTCATGACCTTATATGCTTGCAGTGCAGATTGACCTACTCTCATGACCTTATATGCTTGCAGTGCAGATTGACCTAATCTCATTACCTTATATGCTTGCAGTGCAGATTGACCTACTCTCATGACCTTATATTCTTGCAGTGCAGATTGACCTAATCTCATTACCTTATATGCTTGCAGTGCAGATTGACCTACTCTCATGACCTTATATGCTTGCAGTGCAGATTGACCTAATCTCATTACCTTATATGCTTGCAGTGCAGGTTGATTTGACCTCATGACCTTATATGCTTGCAGTGCAGATTGACCTACTCTCATGACCTTATATGCTTGCAGTGCAGATTGACCTAATCTCATTACCTTATATGCTTGCAGTGCAGTTTGACCTACTTCTATGACCTTATATGCTTGCAGTGCAGATTGACCTACTCTCATGACCTTATATGCTTGCAGTGCAGATTGACCTACTCCCATGACCTTATATGCTTGCAGTGCAGGTTGACCTACTCCCATGACCTTATATGCTTGCAGTACAGATTGACCTACTCTCATGACCTAGTATGCTTGCAGTGCAGATTGACCTGACCTCATGACCTTATATGCTTGCAGTGCAGATTGACCTACTCCCATGACCTTATATGCTTGCAGTACAGATTGACCTACTCTCATGACCTAGTATGCTTGCAGTGCAGATTGACCTGACCTCATGACCTTATATGCTTGCAGTGCAGATTGACATACTCACATGACCTTATATGCTTGCAGTACAGATTGACCTACTCTCATGACCTAGTATGCTTGCAGTGCAGATTGACCTGACCTCATGACCTTATATGCTTGCAGTGCAGATTGACCTACTCCCATGACCTTATATGCTTGCAGTACAGATTGACCTGACCTCATGACCTTATATGCTTGCAGTGCAGATTGACCTACTCCCATGACCTTATATGCTTGCAGTACAGATTGACCTGACCTCATGACCTTATATGCTTGCAGTGCAGATTGACCTACTCTCATGACCTTATATGCTTGCAGTGCAGATTGACCTACTCCCATGACCTTATATGCTTGTAGTGCAGATTGACCTGACCTTATGACCTTATATGCTTGCAGTGCAGATTGACCTAATCTCATGACCTTTCATGCTTGCAGTGCAGGTTGACCTGACCCTCCTGGTAGCGGCCGTAGCTGCTGGTGTTGCCCTTGTCGTCATCATCATCATTGTCGTGGTGATTATCACTCGTTGTAAAAAACGACGAAGGTGAGTAGAACAAATCAATCGGATACTGAAGCTTTTTTTAGCGCAATTTCCATACTGGCAATTGCGTTTAATAATGCGTCATTTCTGGATGGATGGATGGATGTATGGATGTGTGTCCGCAGCTTTAAGTCGTATCTCCTCCTCAACGAAGCAATATCGAGGACTAGTTCCGAGGATGATTGTGGGCCAAAAAAATTCCCGGAATTCCTTCCTGGATTTCCCGGAAAAGCCAAAAAAACTCGAAAAAATGCAGTTTTTGGCCCATATCTCGGCAACCAGACCACTTAGCGACTTAAACCATTTACCAATCGATTCCTGCCATAATTTAGAACAATATTGCCGAAGAAAGTTTTCAAAAATAACATAAGGAAATTGCGCTTAAATTGTCACTAGACTTTTTATTAACTTGTTTTAGTTTGTGGCATTGTGTATTTCTGGACCGTTGGGGTCGACGTGGTCGGGTTGGCAGAGCTAATGGTTGTTGAACCAAAATCACGACCGACACGACCGCTGGGGACAGCAACCTAACTAAAAGAGAAAACACTCCAATCAAACAACTGCTGCGTTGTAGATTGTTCTTGGTTAGACAATGACCTATGGAAGCAAATCCAGAATGAAATGAAGGCTTGAATCGGAGTCAACGGCCTGTATGGTACATAACAAGTTGACACGTAACACTTAATTGTGTTGTAAAACAACTGGCGGTGCCACGACGTTGTTTTAAGTCCGTTACTGTAAACACATTTTTTCTATGGCGGGTAGGCCTATATAAATAGTACATTTTCGGAACTTTTAGACATATGTGCCTTATACTGGTTGGTTTAATTGTGTTGTAAAACAACTGGCGGTGCCTTGACGTTGTTTTAAGTCAGTTACTGTAAACACATTTTTTCTATGGCGGGTAGGCCTATACAACTAGTACGTTTTCGGAACTTTTAGACATATGTGCCTTATACTGGTTGGTTTAACTATACGTTAGATTCTACTCCACCTGCTAAATGTGTGGTTTGAGCAGCGGCGTAGCGAGGTCGGGTGTCACCCGGTGCGGCACTTAATGGTGTCACCCCCCCCCCCCCCCCAGAGGCGTAGCGACCCTTCCCGTGAACAAACCTCTTAAATTTTCGATTTGCACTCCCCCCCCCCCCCCACTCGAACTTTCGATTTGCACCCCCCCCCCCCCGAACTTTCGATTTGCACACCCCCCCTCAAGTTTTTCTCTATATATTTTGCTATTTTTTGCCTTGGTGTCACCCCCCTAAATGGTGTTACCCGTGGGAGAAAGGCTGAGAAAAAAATACTTTAATAGATCTGAAAAATTATACTCCGTGTTTAAATAGTAATATTCATAAATAACTTTTTATTTGAAGTGTTTGTTGCGTGATTTAATCAGATTCTACCATAGCCCTTCATTGACAACCCATTTGTTAAAGGTCCTTTCCCACCAATGATGTCAGAATACTGAGCAGACCAGAATCGCCGAAACAGAGGAAAGCCACAATGCAAGATCTTGAAAAACAGGCGTCGGAATTAGATAAAGAATTCTTCTAGGAAAACTTGGTAAGCCATCAACTGAGTGAATATTTTATTTATATTTTTTTTATTTTTTTATTTTTATTTTTTATTCGCCTTAGACATGTAATTTACAGCGTCAGTAGTGTGTTCGCTTTAGTATTAGTTTTCATCATCGGCTTGTGAGGACTGAACAGTGTTTCTTCCAGACTTTTTTCTCCGGGTAGGGGGGGGGGGGCACTTGAAATTTTCGGGGGGGGGGGGGGCGGTAGACTTTCTTCGGGGGGGGGGGGGCGGACACTGTTAAAAGTATATACATTTTCTATATAAATTATATAAATTTCATTTCGTTCGGGGGGGGGGGGGGGGGGGCGGTAGAATTTTTTGGGGGGCTCCTTCCCCCCCCCCCCCCCCACCAGAAGAGATGCCTGGAAGAAACTCTGGGACTGATACAGATTTACAATAGTAATATTTCTTTCTTACTTGTGGCCTACTTGCATTCATTTAAGATGGTTTACTTATACATAGATCTAATTCGAAACGTCTAATTACAATTTTATTTTTAGATACTTTTTTTTAAATACTGCAAGTAATTACAATAATGCCAGATTTTTATTTTAAGCTTTGATGTTTTGTCTGTTTATTTGGGTTTGTTTTATTATTATTTGTTTTTGTTTGTGGGATGTAGAAAATCTTAATTTTGACCCATTTCTAATGAAGCGTATTTCGTTCTCACTTTCCGGATAAATTTGTCTCGGGTGACAATGCAAGAATTTTTTTTTAATGTAAATGTAATTAGACATTTGGGTACTCGTTAAAATTAAATTTTAAAATTAATATAAAAGGGGAGATAACAAGCAAGAATAAATAATAGCGATTGCACGATGAGCTATTCGGCGAGCGTGAATTGGTACCTGAGCTTTAACCACAGACTAAGAAAGGGCAAATAGTTGTCTTTGAGATAATTCAAGCTTTTTATTGAGTTTTTATGCAAATAGCTTTAGTTCTCAGTGGCGTAGCGAGGTCGGGTGTCACCCGGTGCGGCACTTAATGGTGTCAGAGGCGTAGCGACTCTTCCCAGGGACAAACTTTCAATTTTCGATTTGCACCCCCCCCCCCTCAAAGAATCGCTTTGCAACCACCCCCCCCCCTCAATTTTTCCTCTATATATTTTACTAGTTTTTGCCTTGGTGTCACCCCCTTAATGGTGTCACCCGGTGCGGTCCGCAACCTCCGCCCCCCCCCCTCGCTACGCCTCTGTTAGTTCTAGTATGTAAGAGATCTTATGAGCGACCAAAACGTTTATTAAAGGAAGCAAGTTGTTTATTTTCTTATTCTCTGAGCATTTAAAAACTTATTATTAGAAACATGTTTTTTTGTGTTTGTTTTATTTGACATACAGAGATACAAACTGTCACTGTTGGACATGGCGTTACAAGGTCGGGTGTCACCCCATCCTCCAACAACTATGCATTTTTGTTTTGGTGTCAACCCCTCTTCACTACTTGTCTATTATTTTTAACTTGGTTTTCTCGAGGGGGGGGGGTGACAAAATTCTGCAGTGTACTTCGTGGATGTTTCCAGCTTGAAAATGTGTTCTGACAACAATTTGAAGCTAGTAGGAGGCAGAGTTTTTTTCCAGGTATCTCTTCGGAAGGAGGGGGCGTCTGCCGTCGCCGCCCCCCCCCCCCCCAGAAGAATATCTAACCCCCTCCCCTCCGAACGAAATGGAATTTATATAGAAAATATATACTTTTAATAGTGTCCGCCCCCCCCTCGAAAATTTTAGTCCACCCCCCCCCCCCCCTCCTCCCGAAAATTTAAAATGCCCCACCGGAGAAAAAAGTCTGGTAGAAAGGTGGGCCATCCGTATATCTCAATTATCACTTCCCCAATCTATATTTAACTTTGTTAACGTTATTTATTTTTAATTTTAATGTTTTGGTTCTCACAGGGTGTAACGATAAGGAAACCATGTACGATAACTCCTACTGGCACAAGCTTGAAACGGAGTGGTCTTTTATGGTGTAACAATGCTTTGAAAGTAAATGTAAACATACTAACATATATAATTGCCTTGAGTTGGTTTGTTTTTAAATATTCACTTCGATGTATCATTTTTGTGTGCTTTTTACTGTATTTAGTGTGACGGTGTAGTCGACTGGTAGAGCATTCAACTGCTGAATCGAAAGTCTCGAGTTTGGATCTTTTTCAGGGCTATAGTCTTCATGACGTGCCTGAGTCCACCCAGCTCTAGTGGATACCTGACTCGCGCTCGGGAAAGAAAGGGCGACTAGGAATACTGCTGACCACACCATACCTTTCATATTCCGATGTCAAGAAACATAAACTCTACCTTATCTGTCCTATGTATTATCGGTTCTGAAAGATGATGTTTACTTGAATGTAGTTTATAGGGACGCATTCAAATACAAATAGCTCATATGGCTGAGTCTGTGTTACCCTTACCATCACCCCCACCCCCCACCATATACACACACGAGCCTCGTTATCATCAGTAAAAACCCCTATATCCCTCGACCGTATGTATAGACGACCCTTGATTAAACATTATATATTCTCAATCTCATGGCATAGGAAACAAACGGCAGATCGGCAGAGGGCAATGTGAATGCTTCCATCTTTCGCTGGAAGTAAAGTGGAGGCTTACTAAATAATGGAATTGACATGTAGTTTATAGCTTATTATAAAATCTACTTAATAATTTTATGAAACTGCTTTTATTATATTTGAGTAGCCAATTGGATTGCGTGATATTCATTAACTGAACTGGATTGTAAACATTCATCCACACATTGCAAGTTGCAAGCATTCATCAAGATATTGATTTTACTGAATTTGCAAGTAATCATCAACATATTGATGTAACTGAAATTTAAATACTGGATGGGGGGTCGCTTTATTAAAGACATGATATGTCATTATCAGCTGGAAAGGTAGACTACATTATAGAAAAAATTGGAAAATTCAGTGGAATTGCTGTGCCAGGTAAGCTATTTGCTGTCGCCTCAAAACCCCACGGACAGCGGGAAATGTGTGCCAGGCTGTACTGACATCCGCAACCTTCTTTGAAATCTGTTATACTGGGCAGTTAGCAATAGAAACGATGACCACAGACCGTTAGAAATTCCTCCAGAGTTCTCTGTCCTATGCCATCTTCTCAACCTGACTCTAGGCGAATCCTATCTTTGCGGTTTCAACCAGTTTCTTCCAGGCATCCCTTCGGGGAAGGGGGGGGGGGGGGGGGGCGAAGAAAGTCTACCCCCCCCCCCCCCCCCGGAGAAAAAAGTTTCAACCCCATAACCCAGCAGAGGTGACGGCAGTGATATTAGGTTTAGAAAGTATGGCTGGATAGCGTGTGATTGTTTGCTTCAAAAGCAACGACTTTGGACCCGGGGCGGATGAGGATTCATTACAGCTTGTTCAAAAGTCATGGAAGCTAATCAAATCAGAGTTAACGGCCCGTATAGTGAATACTATTTTGACACGAAAACACTTGTTTGTAGACAGACAATATTTCACATTAGGCCTAGGCCTAGTATTAACAAAACTGCGAAAAGCTGTTGTTTCATCCAATCATGATGCAGGTGTTTTAAGATGGCGGCTGCAAGAAATTATTCGCTTTTTTTATTTTGATAAACAATGTAATTTAATGTAGCCCAAGCCAAATAATTCGAATACTTAAAAAAAGGGTAAGTGAGTGGTACATTTCTTTGGTAAAGCATTACTGGTTCTTACTCAGCTGTATGGTAACTCTTTGTAAAACAATACAGTCCACCGAGTAATCAGTGCGGTATTCTATCGTTTTAAGTTTTAGGCAGGTAGGCCTACCTACGGGCTACGAGTACGACTATAAAATAACTTAAGTACTAAAAAATAAGTAGACGTAGAATCTAAAAATCGGCCGAGACTAGATCTAGTAATGTGGAAAAAAGGTGACTCCTTAAATTTTGTAATTAATTCACAATTTTAGGAAGATGTATGTTTTAAAAATTAGAAAAATGTTTCAAAGTTTCATTTATATTGATTATTGACATTTATTGTACCTGTTTTTGGTAATCTATCGTTTTAGGTACGTAAAATCGCCCGCGGCTAGTAATGTACGAAACAGTTACCTCATTGTCAAGGCTTTTAATAGAAGTATATTGTGATATTATATTTGTGTAAAATATTATAGATAAATGTAAATGAATAGGCCTAATAAACCTATATTCTATATCAACGGCTAAATAAATCAATATTTATATAGGCAAGAATTTAACTTTAACAGCAGTGTTTGCGAGCAGGATTTGCTATAGAAGGTCTATATATAAAAAGCGGCTATCTATAAGTTAGAGTGGCTTCCCCTGAATCTTGCGCTATAAGTTTTCAATAAAAAAAATAAACCAAGATGGCTGCTATAGTAAATAAGCATGGTTGCATCTGTTGGAAACATCGCTAGTCTTCATTTATTACTGAAAAGTTTTAATTCAATTGTTTAAAAACAGGTACATAAATGAAACAAGGAAACATTTTTGTATTTTTTTTCAAAACATAAATCCTCCTCAAAATGTGAAATAATTATTAAAACTGAAGGAGTCACCTGTTTTTCACATTACTAGTCGCAGGCGATTTTACGTACCTAAAACTATAGATTACCCAGTTTTTAAACATTTACAATTGTATTAAAACTTTTCAGTAATAAATAACGAAGTGACTACTCGGAAAAAGATTTTTCGCCCCAGCGTCGCCATTTAGTCGGCAAAAAATAGTTTATTGCATGCGCAGGGATCTTAATAGCTGAGGGTTAGGGATAGGGTTCTGCTGTTTGTTTGTAAATACATGCATGCGCAGCACCATCGAAAACATCCCTGCTAAGGAAAGTCATAGTTTCTATCCATTGCACATGCGTATCTTTTTCCGGCTAGAATCGGCCAATAAATAAAGACTAGCAATGTTTTCATCAGATGCAACCAAGCTCATTTACTTTAGCAGCTATCTTGTTTCTAAAAATTTAAAAATAACAAAGAAAAAATACATTAAAAATCTCTTGTCTCGAAAGAAAATCAAAAGCTAACAAAGCAAAAATGTTTCGTAAAATGTCTTTCTGTTTACCTGTAATCCCGCAGGTATATCTCGCTTTATTTCTAAGTTTTTTAATTAAAATACTTGTACTTTGTCTTTAGGCCTACAGTTAAGCCAAACACTTAAAAAGAAAATGCTCTGTTTAGTATCCTATCGGCTTCCTTAACCCTACTGTTTTAAAAAATCATTTTTGAATCTTTTTTTTCCTCTCCAGAAATGGTTTCAGTTATACAGTGGAATCGCAGAGGCCAAAGTCACATAATAACCAAGCTGGTGATTTCTTTAATACTTGTTGCTGTAGCCTTCAATGAATATTTTGTTTATACCATCCAATCTTTAAGATGGATCACTATAAAATCACCAAGGTATTATGCGTTTAAAAAATATTTTGAGAACTACTTTTCTTATTTGAAAAGACTAAAGAATCTATATAGGCCTATATATAATTCTCTTCTGGGAGAAGCTAGAAAACAAGCTGTAAACGTGCTCCCTACCTCCCCACCCCTACATGGTCTTGGTGAGCTGTGTTCACTCTAAATGTTTACAAGCAGAGCCGGGTTTAGTGACGACTATTAGGGGCAGATAATTTAGTTTGAAACGATTTTAAACGTAGGGGGGGGGGGTATGGTTCTTAACGAACTACTTATAGTGTTTTAAAGAAATATTTTCAGTTGCAGCGTTGATACTGTTGAATTCACAAATTATGAATTACTGAAAGTAGAAAAAACAACAATTAAATAGCGGCGTATGTTATGCCGCGGGCCAACTCGTTTTCTTTAATATACCACTAATTTACTTCCATAATGCTAATAACTTGATTAAGATAATATTTTACTACTCTGATGTTTTAATCATTATACTTGGTAAATATTCACTCAATCCCTAGCCTATCCCTGAAACAGACCCACATTATAAGGTGTGGTACAATCCATTTCAAATATCATGTATATAGAGATTCTAATAATAGTTTTTTGAGAAAGGAACAGTGTGGTTGAGCGCACAATGGCAGGAAGTTGGTTCCGGGGGGTGTTGTCAGCAGAATATCCCTTAGTCCACACAAATTCGAAAAATTACAGAGTAACGCAGCCTGACTTCCCTTAGAACAGCGAGCGCTGAAAGAATACAAAAATGTATTTTGATCAGGTTTAAATTTGTAACACTATGCTAATATTTTGTACAGTGAACGGAACCATGAAATGGTCATTCTTCTGATATCAGATCCCCAACTAATTGGGATACAGGATGAAATAGGATTTCCTGTTGGTCCACTGGCAAGATGGGATTCAGACAGGTAAAGATGCTTTAAATTATAAAACATCAGTATTACTTCAGCTTCCAACCTTAACAGGCAAATGACAAAATGAAGGCTGAGGTACAAACAGTTTAAGAGAACACACAGTATTAAAAGATGCAGCAATAATAAATTTTAAATAAGCGGGTATCATAACAGCCTTGATTTGTCTTCGGCAAAGTGCTTTAAACTTTTTTTAATTAGTCAACTGGGTGGACTCAGGGATGACCTTTTATACACTAATCTTTAAGTATAATATACAGTTTTACCTAAAGAAGACGTTCTCTCATGTGTATGAGCTTTAAATGTGATTGACATTTGCCTAAGAAAGACATTCTCTCGTGTTTGTATGAGCTTTAAATGTGATTGACAGTTACCTACGGAAGACATTCTCTCGTGTGTATGAACACACACAGCCTGATGTCATCATCTTCCTGGGAGATATAATGGATGAAGGCAGCAAGGCCACAGATCTGGAGTATGAATCTTATTTTGACAGATTCAATAGCATTTTCTACGAGAAGAAGCACTCAAAGGTTTGTTCTTTTATAGTTTGTGTTCACTTTTTTGTAAATTATTTTTAAGTTTTCTATTAAACTTAACCAGTGATGATGACATGCTGTTTTTTATGTACAATTTTATAATGAACATTAATAGGTTTCATCATTAGGTGACCTTAGCACTTAGTTTTATTGTATTTAAATATAGAAGAAAGCTGTTTTGTTTTTAAATTCAGTTAAAAAATGTAATCAATTTATCAGTATGACCCCAAAATTAAATTTTTTGTGCTGTAAGTTTAATAGAAAAAGCAGGAAGTTTTGTATTTTTTTTTAACCATAAAATTATAGGAGATGCATTTTTTATCATTAACAATGCTTTTCAAAAAGGGCTTTCCTTATAAGTATAATTTTAGATAATTTGATAATTATAATAGTTTTTTTTATGAATAAATGTTCAAAGTGATATATTTTTATTTAGGTATGCAGAAATGTGGATAAAAATTGTTTTGTGATTGAAATGTATGTATATATTCTGACTTTTAGACTTTTGAAAGTTACCATTCAAAACCTTTTCAGACAATTGTAATACCAGGAGATAATGACATTGGTGGGGAAGGCAGTGATTTCAGAACAGCATCTAAAGTTAGGCGTTTTGAAAAACATTTTGAAAATCTGACGGGGGTCGTCTCCCATGGCTTTGTTGACTTCCTGAAGGTAAAGTGACCAGTTTAGATTTGATTTTTGTTTCTCGGATACACTTGTTCACAAAGTTTTTATATTTGAAAAAAAAACTATCAGATAGAACCAATAACATATATAAATTTAAATTAAGTTGCCTTATAGGTTTAAAATCTAATTTTCCCAACAACTTGTTTCCATTTGTTTTTTAAATTTTTTACAAAGCTTGACAATCGCAGAGCGAAAGACCTGGTGATAGAAACCAAGCAACTCATCAGCAGTTTCGCCAGCCAACTTAAAGCCACCTATCGAATGATTGTTAACCATGAGAGTATGATTACTAAATCAAAAGGCTCAATTTATCCAGTAAGTAAAACATTTGTTTATGCTGCTTCTGTAGGTATAGAATAAATAAATTGTTTTATTCTCCATTCTCTCGATAACAAATCCGAATTACTAATTCTCCACTCCATTTGACATTAATCATTTTTGTGCTTAAATAAAAGAAACCTCGATAATAACAAAGATTTAATTAGTAACCTAGATGTTTATCGAATTCTATAAAACCAAAATTAATCTTTTATTTATATGTTAAATTTAGATTAAATTTGAATTTTTACTTATTTTACATTCAACATCACCTTCCCAATCTTGTGTGACTAGGTACATAAAAATGCTAACAAATTCTACTGTAAAAACTAAGACTCAATAGCTAGATCAGTGAAACACTTTTTTTTTCTATTGTTTCTGAAATACAATTCTATTCGCGTTCTACAAAGGGTATCACAAAAAATAAGTTCAGTACATTTCCTATTTAAACAAAAAAATAAATTTATTCACTGCTGCGCAAGAATTGTAACAATATTGCAGTTTCATGAATGCTGCATATATATGTACATTACATTTTGCTGTGGATTCCCTGCAAAAGGTGTAAACAAATTTTTAAAATTTTACTACCAGTGTGTTGAATGTTTTTTTCCTTTCTTGATTAGGGCAACTCAATAATAGTGAATCATTTTTTGTGGATCTCATGCATGTTGATTTTGAGTCCTACAAATAACCAAATTTAATGACGTTTTGGCTTTCCTGAAAAGAAAATATTTTGTTAAAACACAATTTTAACAAAATAAATAAATAAATGGCCAATGATCCTTTTGGTACTTCTTCAAATGTTTGCATGTTATAGTTATTATTTTTGTTACTTACCATTGTCCTGATAATAATAGCAAATATTTGCGGGGAAAATTATATAAAATTTTTTCTGTCAAACCCTTTTTGTGCTCATGGATTATTATTATTGCGCCTTTTTACAAAGAATGTATCATTTTATTTTGATCAAGGTTAAAGTATCTTTTTTAATCCAGTTTAGGGCAAAAACTGTTGGTAAAGTTGATTTCAATGAGAAGCATTCAATTTTAAAAATTATTGCATTGCAGATTCTTCGAATGGCACAACCCAGAATAATATTCTCAGGTCATTGGCACTTGGTAAGACTTTAGATTGCGTCAGTGTTCTAACTCTTTTATTCATACTGCTGAACTTAGATTGGATGGAAAAGTTTATATAATATTTTAATCAATATTCTACTAAAAGTCACTGTTGTTTACAAGTTTGTATATTTATTTCTTTGTCTGTATTGCTTGACTAGAGCATCTGCACTATGTTTATAACTGTAAAAAAAAAATGTAAGCTGAGGTTTAACTTCTTTTTTAGATTTAGATGTGAAAGATATTAGTTGCCTTTCTGATTTGGCAGGGGATGGGGCAGGTGAAGTAGAGTTCACCTTTTTCTGTGACCTCAGCATATGAAGGCATAGTGTGGTCAGACCCTTGCTCTGCCGAAATTGGTCTTTATAAACACAAGCTGAAGTGTGACTCTTTTTAGAATGAAATTGTTGCCTTTCAGTCTTGGTGGGACGCAGAGAAGGTGAAGTAGTGTTCACCTGGTTCTGTGATCTCATCATACGAAGTGATAGTGTGGTCAGACAAAAACATGCCTGAGGTGTGACGTCTTTTTAGATGTGGGGGTTTGGCTTTTTGTGACGATAAGTCACAGTGGGTAGATAAAAGTACTAAAATAGTCAAACTAAAGTGACATCATTTATTGATGTTCCTCAAAACCCACAGTTATCCAAGGATAACTGGTAGTCTTGTAAGTTTTGAAATCCATGTTTTTAATGTGAAATTTTTTTTATTGTTCTTTTCTAGTCTCAGATGTTCACCTGTGCTACATGCCTAGCTGATGATGAGGACATGAACAACTGGCCATACCATGCTAAAGACATCTCTAACATAGAAGACTTTGTAGAAGTGGACTTCTCAGATCTAATATCCCTGAGTGAAATAATGGTGCCAACTTGCAGTTACAGGATGGGGGTTCCAAACATGGGTTATGGTGTTGCAATTTTAGGTAATAATTTTATTTAATCACCCAGAGATATTGTGACCAGACTAACAAAATTTAGGAAAAAAGTTTAATTTGTCACTATGTTAACTATGTCCATTAAAAAGACCAAGCTTAGTACTTAGTGTTTGTTGAAATTGAACACTTTGTCTATAATTTAGTCAGAGACTTTGAGTATATGGAAGCAGAAGATAGAGTTAGCATTACTACATAATAACATGCACGAAATCTACCAAACTGTTACATGTTTATAAAATTATTGGATAATAGGCGTGGTCAGGTCGGTAAAGCTCATGGCTGCTATACTGAAATGCCCCTAGTTTGAACCCCGAGGCACATATGGCTCGATAGCTTGGGACAGCAACCCATCTAAGAGAGAAAACTCCAAAATCAAACAACAGCTGCATTTTATTTTTAGATTGTTCTTGGATGGACAAAGGCTTTGAAAGTAAATTCAAATAGAAAAGAAGGCTGAAATCATAGTCAACTGCCTATTTGGCACATAACAAGTCGACATGTAATCCTTAATTGTTTAAGGAAATCCTGTAGAAAATTACTGTTAAAAACAAAGACTATTATACCAGTTTCATCATTTGATAAATACCAGAGCTTGAAAATAAATTTTCTCATTGTTTGACTGACGCAACAAACTTTGCTTCTTGCATCTACCAAGTGTTAATACAACATATCAAAGTCTTGAAGACAATTTGACAATTTACACTGGAATATAAAAATGAACTTAGTACCAACTTCAGTATTTCATGCAGCATTTATTTTTGTTAAAATCAGTTCTGTGACACCAAAATGGCTTTTTATTTAATTTTAGTTGTAACTTTTTCTGCTGTAAACAATTTCTTCTAACTATTTAACATTGGCACTGCATATTAAATCAATGTGTACCAATATTCAGTTTGCTTCCCTGGTGCTGACTTCATAATTTACTGCAGTTCTAATGAGGCACTAATATTTTTTTTTAAGTCTAGCAAAAACAAAATCCCACCAATTTTGTAACATCAATGAGCAAATTGAAATTGAAAGTATTTAAATAATATACTTATATATATTTTCAACTTAATATTAGCAGCTTTAGCTTCTGAAGTATGAAAGGCCAAAATTTATTACTGTGAAATGCATCTTTATTAAAATAATTAACTTGAACTAATTAGCCAGTTTTATGCGCTACAAAAAGCTTGTCTATATTAATACTATTTTTTACCTCAACATACCATTTTTTTTAATTTCAGATGAATCAGGACACATGAAGTATACAATCCTTTGGCTGCCAAGCCGCTATAAACTTTTATACATATACGCTGGAGTGCTAGTCATTGTTGCTGTTTTGTTTTTGATAAAATTCATAATTTCACCACCAAAAAGAAGAGGCATGTACAGATGATAATATTATTAGCTTATTATTAAAATCGTACTCAATCATTGCTGTAGACAAGACAGGAAAAATGAAATGCAGATTTGTGGCCTGGGGTTAGTTTACATATGATTAAGTTTACTGTTGAGATTACAACTATACAACAAGGAAATATTGAGCATCTCATGTTTTTAGTGAGAATTTTTGTATATCCATTTATAATCTGTATTTGATCTGTAAAGCTGTCAACTTAGATGTGCTAGGCAATTTGTTGTTAGTTATTCATTTATTGTAATAAAATACCAACTGGCTGTGAGGGGGCAAATAAATGTAATGGATCTACCTGATACAGCAGAGACTGTCTCACACAAGTTCAAGTAGACCACCCAAATAATAGAGATGTCTTTTCTATTCGTCTTTTTTACAAAGTACATGTTATACATAACAAAATATTTTTATACTCAATTATATATTATAAGGTTGTTGATCCAGAATAGCTGTATATATGTATAATAAAGTGTATTTAATTAAACCACTGATTTCAGTAATTCTTGACAAATTACATTTACCTGCTGAGTTTGATTGTTAAATTTTAAAATCATTGGAAAAAAAAGCACCATTCTGAAGAACCCAAGGCTCATTCAACTGCTGTCTTAATAAAAATTCAAGCTGGTGTTAACCAAGAAATTAGTTTTTTAAATTTTCAGAATTTATACTTTTAAGTTTAAGGTTTTGATGGATAATTTTCTTTATTTAGTAAGACACCAGCAGCTGTGCAAAGTTTCATAGTTGCTATTAAACCGTTTTGACATGTAGTGTGGTCAGCACTGCGCCCAGACACCTTTACTTTCTTCAATAAGTCAGGATGTACTCAGTGATATCCATGTTAAAGTCAGATTCCAACCATCAGGCTAGCACCATGTCAGGTCATACATGGTTAATGATAGCTGGTTTGATAGAAATGTAGTGTTGATGCTATTTGACCTAATTTAAATAATCCAGTCTATGAGGTATATCCACAATTTAATTTTAAGTTGTCAACACCATAACAATCATACTAAGTAATAGTAGCAATGAACATTTATGCAATTGATCTGTGTCAAATTCAATGGCCATACAAATGAACTAATTAGTTATATACATAAAAAAGTAAGGACACAAACTAATAATATCATACATACTTTTATTTTCTTAATATTTAGATTTGACAAACCAGAACTACAGCTGTTCTTATGACAATAGCAACTCCTTGAGGAATGCAACATCCAAATATCTTAAAAATTCCTATCTCTATCTGCCAATAAGTAATACTCTCAGAGTTAATACTACGACAATAGAATCATACATCATAGTTAAAAAAGTTACACTGAACAGCACAGTAACAGCAGCATGAATATTTAATACCCACTAAACACTCTAAAACTAATGCTGTTCCATTGAAACAAATTATCTTCTTACTAGCACAATCACCTGAAAGCTTCCTAATACACATATTCACAATTATAATTGCAGCGCAATCAAAAAGTCTTAAAAACACCCCACGAAAAAACTCATGTAGTCTAGTCACAGAATCTACAGATCCTCATGTAACACTATGAACTTTGTATTGGCATCTTTTTAAGTATGAATGAAACATCTTGTAAAGCCTTGCAAATCTGACATTCCTCTTATCAATAAAAGGGAAATATTCCACTTGTGAAGATGACATTTATTAAATGAAAATTTAAAATGGTCCATGGTTGTGGTGACAATATAAAAAAGGAAATAAAAATCTACACGGATTGGTGGTTGTACAACAATGATGAACAGTTCAAATGTACGCAGGACCCAAACAACATCAAATAAAATGAGCTTGAACACTAAAAGGGTGGTTATGCTGCCTTTTGAGACCCCTTCTTTCCTATCAGTGATTTGTGAATATGGGGAATAACACCTGAAAAGAAAATGATATACATCAGTGAGACGAAAATACAAAAACGATATTTCTACTACTCTATCACTACCATACTTAAATCCCATACAATGTAACTCATAAGCAGGGGCTAAACTACTTCTGATCTTCAGCACAACTATGTGTATGACCATAGTTTTAATAATTCGTTAAACATAAAAGCCACATTCTACTTAATATTCTTCTGCAATATCTACTCTAAAATGTGATTTTTGGAATATTGGAGAACCACACACAGGTAATTTTTACCAGGATTTAAAAAAAAAAAAAAAAAAAAAAAGACAACTGATGACCAGAACTATATTTAAGTTGATATATTTGCATCTGATCGAATACCTAACAGAACCAAAATATACGGCAAACTCGGCAAACTAATATACAGTCAATCTAATTCAGGTTCTTGTTGATGACTCAAATCTAATTGAGCCTGGAATCAATTTGGTACAGCGGAAAGCAGTTTACTCCTCCCAAAACAATATTATTTACTTAAATGTTTATTTAATAACCTTATATTTTTTTTAATGATTTACTTATTTATTAAAGAAGATTGCACCACTAGAAGAGAACAAAAGCAATTTCATGAAAAATTCTTCATCTTGAAAAATTAATGTTTCAATGATTTTATGAATGTAAAACTAAATAAAATCTATTTTAAAATACCATCAATTGTCACTGACTAGATCAGTAAAAGAACTATTACTTTGATATACATAAATTTGCAAGTACTTCTAATAAGAATATCTAATAGGAAAACCTAGCAGTATGGGCTATATTTTCAATTGAAAAAATTATTTCCAACAGGCAAACATCAATCAAATAATTAAAACGTAAGTGGTAACAGCTTAGAAGCCCCTTATTAACAATTAAACAATTAAAATACAATAAAAACAAGATGGGTAATGCTGGTCACAATAATTTTCATTACTAGCTAGATGGTGTGGATTGAAAATAGAAAATCTATAAACAAATGTCATCACCATGTATATTCAGATCTGCCTAGTGTTGCAATAATTTAAAAATAAATCTACTTACCACCACCAGCAATGGTAGCTTTGATTAGGGAATCCAACTCTTCATCTCCTCTGATAGCCAACTGCAAGTGACGAGGTGTGATACGTTTTACTTTCAAATCTTTACTTGCATTTCCAGCCAACTCCAGAACCTAGAAAAGAAACATGCTCATCTACAGATCATATTGTAAAATGTTAATTCTGATGGAATAGTTCTCCCACTTATAACCGGTATCAATAAAAGCTAAGAGTTTAGATTATTATGTGTAGTTGGGAAAGGGTTCACCAAAGATCATAACAGGGGAGCGGAGTGCAATTAAAAAAAAACACCCAAATCTACCTTCTAATTTAAGGTATCAATCATAATCAGTAATTCAAGGAGTATTTGCTATCATATCAGCATTGATGATGAGTACATGTTACAGTTTAATAACTGAGTTCAAACAAAAGTAAGATAGACTTAATAAATTAAAGAGTTGCAGTAGAGACAAGTATAAATAGTTATTAAATAGGGTCAAGAATGGATCCAGCTGTTTTACCCTGTAGTTACTAGATCTAGAATCTAGATGAAAACTACCATGGCCTAGAGTTAGCTCTAAGTTGAAAACTATGAACTCATAATAATAGTTACTGAGTACTGAGCAGGTAACACACTAGTCAGGAAGTCACTAGATCTAGCCTTTTTTTTCAGAATTTAAAGTCTAGATCTAGATCTTGTTAGATCTAATCATAAAGTTATAGGTATAGTATAGGGTTTAGTTAGGGAGAGCAGTTTGCTTGACTGAGTCTTTTCTTAGATCTAGATTCTATAGATCTAGCTACATCTAGCTAGATCTAGTAGATCTATAAAACTATAAAGTATAAACTAGGGGCTAGGCCTTTTTCATTTACATGTTACACCTTGGTGAAAAGATGCTTTACTACACAATTGAACTCGATTTCTATGCTAAAGAAGTAAGCATAGAAATCTAGAAATAGGAAGGAAAATATTAATAACTTCTAGATATATTTTATGGCGCTTAGAATAATTCCCGCCAATTTCGTAAAAGCTTTTACCGTAAAAGCAGTCTGTAAAAAACGAGCAGCAACTGCGTTTTAAAAAAGGCTATCAAATCACTCAAATCAAATTGATTCGCCTGAGCACTATGCCTAGATCTAAAACCTACACTATACAACAAATAAAGACAATACATAAGGAATCTTCTTTCTAAAGCCGATAAAAATAAATTAAAATACACAATGAGTGACAATGGCTTAGATTCCGGAAGTAGGGTTTGTTTTGATTTTGTGATAGAATTTGAATGTTCACCATTTATTTTTTTTATAACAAAAAACGGTTGCAAGTAATCATAACTTAATTTTAAAAACAGAACTATTGACACTCACTTCAGCAGTCAAATATTCAAGAATAGCTGCGCTATAAACGGCAGCCGTCGCTCCAACTCTCCCATGACTTGTAGTTCGCGTCTTTAAGTGACGATGGATACGACCGACTGGAAACTGAAATAAAATTATGAAAACATACAATAACATCATGCAATATTAAACATAAAATGAATTGCTAATTTGGTACAATTTTAATTACTATTAAAATCGCAAATATAATAATTTACCTGAAGCCCAGCACGGGCTGATCGAGATACTGCTTTGGCTTTAGCCTTTCCAGAATCCTTTCCAGCTTTACCACCAGGCTGTAAAAGAAAGAATGAAGATGATTTAAAATATTGCTTATATCGATTTCACGATGTTTTAAAATCTGTAATAATTACATATAATTAATATAGATGACAGATGGGTTCTTCTGGATACGATATTGCTGGATTTTCGTACCATCTTGATAGTCAAATTCCGTGTTCAAGCGAAGTAAAATGAGTCGACAGGAATCCCTCAGACCTTAGGGGTGCCTAGCGTCAGTTTAAAGTACCACGTGATCTCGTCAACCAATGGAATTGCTAAGCTTTTCATAACATGTTAACTTTCCGCGCTTTATTCTTCTGTTTATTCGGTTCTATGCCTACACTTTAAAGCTAGGCAGCATTAATTCGATTTATTCAACAATTTCAAGCATGTCGATGTTTTATTTAACAAAATTATCCGTATACGTATATCCGATGGATGTCCTAGTAAATTATTTTTATTTTTAAATATAGATCTAGCTTTTAGTTCACATGTAAGGGATATAACAATGTTAATCCAGCTAAGGGCTGTTATTCGCATTCTAACCATTGTTAGTCTCTAAATAAAGCCTAAGCTTACTCAAACTCTAAGCAAACAGGTTTAGGTTAGTATTATTTATGTTTTACATAATCGTAAGTAAAACATAAAAGAAGCATACTTTTAACACCATTTTTAATTGTGCAACTTATAGCTGATAGACCATTGAGATTGTATTTTCCCAGAAAGTATAAAAATAACTGTGATGCTGTTTAAAGAAAAGGTCGCATTGGTTAAACTATATAAATAAGCATACTTCTTTTGGAAATTGTGGTAATAATTAGGCCTATAACTTATACTGCTTATCACCGTTTCATAAGGTGAACATTGAAGAGATAAACTGTAAAAACGTATTTTAGTTTTCATAGTCGAATAATTATATGTAGGTCATATGACGTCGTTTATTTGCTTTGGAAAGGCGAGCAAGCTACGAATGCGGTCTGATGGTAAATATGTATAGGCAGTGTTTCTTTCGGACTTTTTTCTCCGGGGGGGGGGTGGGGCGGTCAAGATTTTCCGGGAGGGGGGGGGGGGGAGCGGACATCTTGCTGTATTACTGGGGTAGCTGATAAATACACCAAAAGCCCCCTCCTACGTGGTATACAAACAACGTACAGCCAATTAAAGCCTATGCATCGGGTTTCCAAAATTTCCAGCCAGGACCGATGTATAAATTAAGCTGACTTACTGGGGGGGGGGGGGGGGGCTCTTTGTCCCTCTAGAGATCTACCTAAAAAAGCAATACAAACATGAATTTCGAAACATTAATAAAACCAAGAAAATATTTCATAATTATGAATATGCATAGATCTAGTTATTATGCCTTCATTTTCCTCTAAACATTTTCCAATTTTCTTTTTTTTTCGAGGTGGGTGGGGATGGGATGACTAATCTTATTCATCCCTATTTTCAGTAAACTGTTTATTTGTCCCCATCAAAAAATCCCAACAGAACACACAAATAAACGGCTATTTCATGCTTAACAGCATATCTTCCAGGCATCTCTCCGGGGGGGGGGGGGGGGGGGAGATACATTTGCTGACAAACACAATGGACCGAGCTTAATAAAAACTTTGTTTCAAGCATTAGATTTGATATTGGAGTGGCTAATACTATCGTATATCTCTTATATTTTATCAACGTTTGCAACATATCTTTATATTTAATACATTTTATTGTAAAAAAAATCACGGTCTTTCAAAGGTGCATGACTTCAGCTAAATAACTAGGATAAATTCAAGTTTCAATAATCCTTAAAGTTCTATCCCCCCTCTCCTAATGAGAATATAAGTAAATAAGTCTTAAAGTTTGTTTCAATCTTGCTCAAATTAGGCACTTACAGAACAGACTTCTGCTTTACCCAGGCCACCTTGTTATTTCCCTTGGAATAGGTATATATTTTTTTAATCACGCAAGAGACACTATGACCTATGGCATGTGCGATCTTGTGTGAATAAATTTCTTTCTTTCAAACTGACGGTACGACATGGTAGCTTCCTTTTATGTGGTGAGCGCCAATGTATGTGAAACGGTACACCGCCCACCTACACACACACACGCCCACACACACCCGCACGCACACACATGGAGTATTGTACCCAGTCACGTCGCATTATAAAGCTGTATCAGTGTGTATTGTATAGTAAGCTCATGATTGATGAAAAGACTTTGAACAAAAAGAAGGAGGTAAGAAAGCTAAAACTAAAACATGGAATAATACCTCATAATCTACAAATAGGCTTTCTACTACTAGTGTACACGATGGGGAGGACGGGGGTGGGACCAGAGGCGTAGCGAGGGGGGGGACATATGTCCCCGGGCGCCGACCTTAGGGGGGGCGCCAAATTGAAAGTTTGAGGGGGGGGTGCAAATGAAAAGTTCGAGGGGGGGGGGTGCAAATCGAAAATTTGCTCCCGAGGGGGGCGCCAAATTGAAAGTATGTCCCCGGGCGCCGGGAAGGGTCGCTACGCCTCTGGGTGGGACGGGGTGTGGGGGGGGGGGGTTAAATAGCTCCGAGACGTTGATAATTATAGTAGCTTAATAATACCCTGTATCTAGTTTTTTTTTCTCACGCACGCATGATTTATTTTTTCTTTCGCAACAGACGTAAATACGATACAAAATATTTTTTGTAACTTCAAAATTGACAGAAAGATAAAAAGAATAACAGCGCGCGCGTAAAAATGCAGACTTCACGCTTGACCTAACTTAGACTAAGGAACAAGGCCCTACAATGATGCTTGGCTGATGTTTGTTAGTTTTATTGATTGGGTGGCACAAATATAATAATAGGCGGGAATATAAACCGAGATGAATAAAGACTCAAATTTATAGTTAGAATTGTCGAAGGTTGTTTTACATTGTCAGTATATTATGGGGGGGGGGGGGGGGGGGGGAACTACAGTTCTACCAAACGCCGTATTTTTTTTTGGGGGGGGGGGGGGGCGCAATCCGACCACAAATAAAATGCAGAATTATATGCTCAATTTGTTTTTGTACATCTTTAAGCTAAATTTGTGTAGCGCTAAAACAACAATATCACCAACAAGGAGATTTTTATTACTTAGACCTATACTTTTGCCAGTAAAGTTATTGTAGCATGGGGGAGGGGGCAGTGTTTCTTCCAGACTTTTTTTCTCCGGGGGGGGGGGGGGGGCATTTGTAAGGTTTTTTTTGGGGGGGGGGGGCGGACTAAAATTTCCCGGGAGGGGGGTCGTACACTACAGTTCTACCAAACGCCGTATTTTTTTTTGGGGGGGGGGCGCAATCCGACCACAAATAAAATGCAGAATTATATGCTCAATTTGTTTTTGTACATCTTTAAGCTAAATTTGTGTAGCGCTAAAACAACAATATCACCAACAAGGAGATTTTTATTACTTAGACCTATACTTTTGCCAGTAAAGTTATTGTAGCATGGGGGAGGGGGCAGTGTTTCTTCCAGACTTTTTTTCTCCGGGGGGGGGGGGGGGCATTTGTAAGGTTTTTTTTGGGGGGGGGGGGGGCGGACTAAAATTTCCCGGGAGGGGGGTCGTACACTGGTAAAAGTATGTATTTCCCATATAAATTCTGTTTCGTTCGGGAGGTGGAGGGTGTAGACGTTTTTCGGGGGGGGGGGGGGGGGGGGGGAAAGCTGAGCGACCCACCCGAAGAGATGCCTGGAAGAAACTCTGGGGGGGGGGGGGGGAAATACATAGACTCTAGCAAAAACAATTGAGTCTTTCCAGACAAGTTCTTTGTCGTATCTTGCCAAGTAGGACAAAAAAAAAATCCGATAAAATCATTGCGTAAAGTATGTCATTTAAAGCAGAACAACTGGCTTTTCGATTATGCAACATATGTTTACACATTGTAAAAGTAAATCTGATTTTATTGATTTATACTGGTCTTAGTTTTTAATAGCGGTCTATTTTTACAGTTGTGTAGAATCATTTATAGAGGAAATAATTTTACGAGAAAGACCACACAATCAGTGAGTCAGACAGTAAAAATTCCTCTTTAGACCTAGGGATGCATTTGGGCAGATGAAGTAGAGTTCATATGTTTCTAGAACTCTGCATATGAAGGTATATCACCATTTGGGTGGGGGCGGGGGGGGGAGGGGGATGTTCTTTTGAAGAGATACCTGAAAAAAACTGGCTGTCATTCTTTATCTTCTTCGTCTGATTCATGACGTAGAAACACTAAAAGAAGTAAAAACACTCCTCTCTCAATGGCTCTTGAGTTTAAACAGATAAGTTTCTAGACGTCTTCGGTTGTTGTGAGTACCGTCTACGTTTCTGTTTCTATTTATGCACCAAACTGTCCCACCCCCAGCTCCATCAATTAATTACCCCGTGTTAACTGCTAATTAGCATTCCAGGCTGGTTCTGTCTTTATGTCCTGACTAGGCATACTGCCTAGCTTCGCTTAGGTTTTCAAAAAAGTTGAGAAATTGAATGATTAATTAATAGGTGATTGGCTGTTATGTTAAATGCTTAGGGCCTAAATTTATACAGTGGGGTACTTATTTAATATATATAAATTGATGGAATATTCGCAAACTTATTACTCGCAAGGTCATTAGAACTGAAAGGGCTTTCATAAAAATTATCAATCAAATATTATATTAAATTACTTTTGCAATTAATTTTACAATTTCAATACAATACAAAACTTAATTTATAACAAATTATCTATTTATAACAATGCTATACTTTATGATTTTTGTTTTTTTCTAAAAAAAAGTATACAAAATATTTAAAAAATTGTAACATTAAAAAGTTACCTCCCCTGCTCATAGACCAAATGACCAAATCTCGTATAATGAGAATTTCACTCGCAGTCATTTTTAGCCCTCTTCGAGGGCTTTGATGCTGACCAACAGTTTTTCCATACGGCCCATTCATCTATAGAGGTGTATGCAAAAAATTACCCTGTTTTCCCAATAAAATACAAAGATTATATAGGGAAATACAACTGGTCAGTTTTGACCGCTTTACGAAGTTTTTCCAGATATGCCGAGTTTTTTGTGACACCCCTAGGTGTTCTTCTACCAACTCACAAAATATCAAGGGGGGTCGTCGGAGGAAATTTTTTTTCGTAATAGAGCTCATATAAAGAGAATTTCACTCGCGGTCACTTTTTAGCCCTCGTCGAGGGCTTTGAGTGTAACCGACAGTTTTCCCTAAAGGTCAAGCCATTGACCTAGGAGCATGCAAAAAATTAGCCAAATATACAAAGAGTAAGTACCCTAAAATTTGCGTTGAAATGACCCTCTGTTTTTCCCATAGAATACAAAGATTATATAGGGAAATACAACTGGTCAGTTTTGACCGCTTTACGAAGTTTTCCCAGATATGCCGAGTTTTTTGTGACACCCCTAGGTGTTCTTCTACCACCTCACAAAATATCAAGGGGGGTCGTTGGAGGAAATTTTTTTTCGTAATAGAGCTCATATAAAGAGAATTTCACTCGCGGTCACTTTTTAGCCCTCGTCGAGGGCTTTGAGTGTAACCGACAGTTTTCCCTAAAGGTCAAGCCATTGACCTAGGAGCATGCAAAAAATTAGCCAGATATACAAAGAGTAAGTACCCTAAAATTTGCGTTGAAATGACCCTCTGTTTTTCCCATAAAATACAAAGATTATATAGGGAAATACAACTGGTCAGTTTTGACCGCTTTACGAAGTTTTCCCAGATATGCCGAGTTTTTTGTGACACCCCTAGGTGTTCTTCTACCACCTCACAAAATATCAAGGGGGGTCGTCAGAGGAAAAAAAATTTCGTAATAGAGCTCATATAAAGAGAATTTCACTCGCGGTCACTTTTTAGCCCTCGTCGAGGGCTTTGAGTGTAACCGACAGTTTTCCCTAAAGGTCAAGCCATTGACCTAGGAGCATGCAAAAAATTAGCCAGATATACTGAGCTTAAGTACCCAAAAGTCTGCGTTGAAATGACCCTCTGTTTTTCCCATAAAATACAAAGATTATATTGGGAAATACAACTGGTCAGTTTTGACCGCTTTACGAAGTTTTCCCAGATATGCCGAGTTTTTTGTGACACCCCTAGGTGTTCTTCTACCACCTCACAAAATATCAAGGGGGGTCGTCGGAGGAAATTTTTTTTCGTAATAGAGCTCATATAAAGAGAATTTCACTCGCGGTCACTTTTTAGCCCTCGTCGAGAGCTTTGAGTGTAACCGACAGTTTTCCCTAAAGGTCAATCCATTGACCTAGGAGCATGCAAAAAATTAGCCAGATATACAAAGTGTAAGTACCCTAAAATTTGCGTTGAAATGACCCTCTGTTTTTCCCATAAAATACAAAGATTATATAGGGAAATACAACTGGTCAGTTTTGACCGCTTTACGAAGTTTTCCCAGATATGCCGAGTTTTTTGTGACATCCCTAGGTGTTCTTCTACCACCTCACAAAATATCAAGGGGGGTCGTCGGAGGAAATTTTTTTTCGTAATAGAGCTCATATAAAGAGAATTTCACTCGCGGTCACTTTTTAGCCCTCGTCGAGGGCTTTGAGTGTAACCGACAGTTTTCCCTAAAGGTCAAGCCATTGACCTAGGAGCATGCAAAAAATTAGCCAGATATACTGAGCTTAAGTACCCAAAAGTCTGCGTTGAAATGACCCTCTGTTTTTCCCATAAAATACAAAGATTATATTGGGAAATACAACTGGTCAGTTTTGACCGCTTTACGAAGTTTTCCCAGATATGCCGAGTTTTTTGTGACACCCCTAGGTGTTCTTCTACCACCTCACAAAATATCAAGGGGGGTCGTCGGAGGAAATTTTTTTTCGTAATAGAGCTCATATAAAGAGAATTTCACTCGCGGTCACTTTTTAGCCCTCGTCGAGAGCTTTGAGTGTAACCGACAGTTTTCCCTAAAGGTCAATCCATTGACCTAGGAGCATGCAAAAAATTAGCCAGATATACAAAGTGTAAGTACCCTAAAATTTGCGTTGAAATGACCCTCTGTTTTTCCCATAAAATACAAAGATTATATAGGGAAATACAACTGGTCAGTTTTGACCGCTTTACGAAGTTTTCCCAGATATGCCGAGTTTTTTGTGACACCCCTAGGTGTTCTTCTACCACCTCACAAAATATCAAGGGGGGTCGTCGGAGGAAATTTTTTTTCGTAATAGAGCTCATATAAAGAGAATTTCACTCGCGGTCACTTTTTAGCCCTCGTCGAGGGCTTTGAGTGTAACCGACAGTTTTCCCTAAAGTTCAATCCATTGACCTAGGAGCATGCAAAAAATTAGCCAGATATACTGAGCTTAAGTACCCTAAAGTCTGCGTTGAAATGACCCTCTGTTTTTCCCATAAAATACAAAGATTATATAGGGAAATACAACTGGTCAGTTTTGACCGCTTTACGAAGTTTTCCCAGATATGCCGAGTTTTTTGTGACATCCCTAGGTGTTCTTCTACCACCTCACAAAATATCAAGGGGGGTCGTCGGAGGAAATTTTTTTTTCGTAATAGAGCTCATATAAAGAGAATTTCACTCGCGGTCACTTTTTAGCCCTCGTCGAGGGCTTTGAGTGTAACCGACAGTTTTCCCTAAAGGTCAAGCCATTGACCTAGGAGCATGCAAAAAATTAGCCAGATATACTGAGCTTAAGTACCCAAAAGTCTGCGTTGAAATGACCCTCTGTTTTTCCCATAAAATACAAAGATTATATAGGGAAATACAACTGGTCAGTTTTGACCGCTTTACGAAGTTTTCCCAGATATGCCGAGTTTTTTGTGACACCCCTAGGTGTTCTTCTACCACCTCACAAAATATCAAGGGGGGTCGTCGGAGGAAATTTTTTTTCGTAATAGAGCTCATATAAAGAGAATTTCACTCGCGGTCACTTTTTAGCCCTCGTCGAGGGCTTTGAGTGTAACCGACAGTTTTCCCTAAAGGTCAAGCCATTGACCTAGGAGCATGCAAAAAATTAGCCAGATATACTGAGCTTAAGTACCCAAAAGTCTGCGTTGAAATGACCCTCTGTTTTTCCCATAAAATACAAAGATTATATAGGGAAATACAACTGGTCAGTTTTGACCGCTTTACGAAGTTTTCCCAGATATGCCGAGTTTTTTGTGACACCCCTAGGTGTTCTTCTACCACCTCACAAAATATCAAGGGGGGTCGTCGGAGGAAATTTTTTTTCGTAATAGAGCTCATATAAAGAGAATTTCACTCGCGGTCACTTTTTAGCCCTCGTCGAGGGCTTTGAGTGTAACCGACAGTTTTCCCTAAAGTTCAATCCATTGACCTAGGAGCATGCAAAAAATTAGCCAGATATACTGAGCTTAAGTACCCTAAAGTCTGCGTTGAAATGACCCTCTGTTTTTCCCATAAAATACAAAGATTATATAGGGAAATACAACTGGTCAGTTTTGACCGCTTTACGAAGTTTTCCCAGATATGCCGAGTTTTTTGTGACACCCCTAGATGTTCTTCTACCACCTCACAAAATATCAAGGGGGGTCGTCGGAGGAAATTTTTTTTCGTAATAGAGCTCATATAAAGAGAATTTCACTCGCGGTCACTTTTTAGCCCTCGTCGAGGGCTTTGAGTGTAACCGACAGTTTTCCCTAAAGGTCAAGCCATTGACCTAGGAGCATGCAAAAAATTAGCCAGATATACTGAGCTTAAGTACCATAAAGTCTGCGTTGAAATGACCCTCTGTTTTTCCCATAAAATACAAAGATTATATAGGGAAATACAACTGGTCAGTTTTGACCGCTTTACGAAGTTTTCCCAGATATGCCGAGTTTTTTGTGACACCCCTTGGTGTTCTTCTACAACCTCACAAAATATCAAGGGGGGTCGTCGGAGGAAAAAATTTTTCGTAATAGAGCTCATATAAAGAGAATTTCACTCGCGGTCACTTTTTAGCCCTCGTCGAGGGCTTTGAGTGTAACCGACAGTTTTCCCTAAAGTTCAATCCATTGACCTAGGAGCATGCAAAAAATTAGCCAGATATACTGAGCTTAAGTACCCTAAAGTCTGCGTTGAAATGACCCTCTGTTTTTCCCATAAAATACAAAGATTATATAGGGAAATACAACTGGTCAGTTTTGACCGCTTTACGAAGTTTTCCCAGATATGCCGAGTTTTTTGTGACACCCCTAGATGTTCTTCTACCACCTCACAAAATATCAAGGGGGGTCGTCGGAGGAAATTTTTTTTCGTAATAGAGCTCATATAAAGAGAATTTCACTCGCGGTCACTTTTTAGCCCTCGTCGAGGGCTTTGAGTGTAACCGACAGTTTTCCCTAAAGGTCAAGCCATTGACCTAGGAGCATGCAAAAAATTAGCCAGATATACTGAGCTTAAGTACCATAAAGTCTGCGTTGAAATGACCCTCTGTTTTTCCCATAAAATACAAAGATTATATAGGGAAATACAACTGGTCAGTTTTGACCGCTTTACGAAGTTTTCCCAGATATGCCGAGTTTTTTGTGACACCCCTAGGTGTTCTTCTACAACCTCACAAAATATCAAGGGGGGTCGTCGGAGGAAAAAATTTTTCGTAATAGAGCTCATATAAGGCGCCGGTCAGTCGAGGTCAGTTTTGACCCCCTCTCCGTAGACTTTTCGGCCAACCGTCACCGGCCTTCGTGTTCTATCGCCCGAAGGCACCATCGTGCCAAATTTGACGCGCCTGTGGCGCCGGGAAGTGCCCTATCGGGCACTTGACCACTTTGCTTTATATATATAGACTAGGCATTCTGCCTAGCTTCGCTTAGGTTTTCAAAAACATTTGAGAATTTGAATACTAATTGTTTGGTGATGGATGAGGCGTGGAGTTCTTAAATCTAAACAGCAATGCTAATTTTAGAGAAGATGTTGTTGTTTGTTGTGTAATATTCGCTTTCAGAGAAAGCTTTCGAAAGTACGCAATTTATAATTAAAATGGAAATAGAACTACAGAGGTTCCATGAACAGTATATCTCACAATTTATATTACATTGACTTTTAAAATTAATTTTTTATTTAATTATGATACGTTGCTTAATTAGCAACGTATTTTATTCTAAAACAAATGCTATACTTTGTCGTTTTCTGTTTCTGTTTAAAAAAGTATACAATTATTTGAAAAATAATTATTTAAAAAGGTTACCTCCCTTGAAAATTAACCGAATGACGTATGTCTGTGTTTACTTTTTTTTTTAAACAGTTACTATGCTTATATAAGAAAATACGATATATAAACATATTTAACGTCTACAATGGCTTTTTCCGACGGGAATAAAGTTTTTTTGTTACCCTCCAGGGTCGGTCTACGACCTCAAATAATATTAAGGGGATCAATTTATTTATATATATCTCATATAAGGAAAATTTCACTCGCGGTCATCTTTCAGCACTGGTCGAGGGCTTTGAGTCTGTCCAACAGTTTTTCCATACGGCCTAGTCATCTATAGAAGTGTTTGCAAAATATTAGCATGATGTACAGAGGTTGAGTGACGTAAAATTTGTGTTGAAATTACCCTGTTTTTCCCATAAAATACAAAGATTATATAGGGAAATACGACTGGTCAGTTTTGACCGCTTTACGAAGTTTTCCCAGATATGCCGAGTTTTTTGTGACACCCCTAGGTGTTCTTCTACCACCTCACAAAATATCAAGGGGGGTCGTCGGAGGAATTTTTTTTTCGTAATAGAGCTCATATAAAGAGAATTTCATTCGCGGTCACTTTTTAGCCCTCGTCGAGGGCTTTGAGTGTAACCGACAGTTTTCCCTAAAGGTCAATCCATTGACCTAGTAGCATGCAAAAAATTAGTCAGATATACTGAGCTTAAGTACCCTAAAGTCTGCGTTGAAATGACCCTCTGTTTTTCCCATAAAATACAAAGATTATATAGGGAAATACAAGTGGTCAGTTTTGACCCCTTTACGAAGTTTTCCCAGATATGCCGAGTTTTTTGTGACACCCCAAGGTGTTCTCCTACCACCTCACAAAATTTCAAGGGGGGTCGTCGGAGGAATTTTTTTTTCGTAATAGAGCTCATATAAAGAGAATTTCACTCGCGGTCACTTTTTAGCCCTCGTCGAGGGCTTTGAGTCAAACCGACAGTTTTCCCTAAAGGTCAAGCCATTCAACTAAGAGTATGCAAACAATTAGTCAGATATACTGAGTTTAAGTACCCTTAAGTCTGCGTTGAAATGACCCTCTGTTTTTCCCATAAAATACAAAGATTATATAGGGAAATATAACTGGTCAGTTTTGACCCCTTTACGAAGTTTTCCCAGATATGCCGAGTTTTTTGTGACACCCCAAGGTGTTCTCCTACCACCTCACAAAATTTCAAGGGGGGTCGTCGGAGGAATTTTTTTTTCGTAATAGAGCTCATATAAAGAGAATTTCACTTGCGGTCACTTTTTAGCCCTCGTCGAGGGCTTTGAGTGTAACCGACAGTTTTCCCTAAAGGTCAAGCCATTGACCTAGGAGCATGCAAAAAATTAGCCAGATATACTGAGCTTAAGTATCCTAAAGTCTGCGTTGAAATGACCCTCTGTTTTTCCCATAAAATACAAAGATTATATAGAGAAATACAACTGGTCAGTTTTGACCCCTTTACGAAGTTTTCCCAGATATGCCGAGTTTTTTGTGACACCCCAAGGTGTTCTCCTACCACCTCACAAAATTTCAAGGGGGGTCGTCGGAGGAAATTTTTTTTCGTAATAGAGCTCATATAAAGAGAATTTCACTCGCGGTCACTTTTTAGCCCTCGTCGAGGGCTTTGAATGTAACCGACAGTTTTCCCTAAAGGTGAAGCCATTTACCTATAAGCATGCCAAAACTGAGCCAGATGAAAATAGGGTAAGTGCCATAAAATCCGTTTTGAAATGACCCTCTGTTTTCCCCATAAAATACAAAGATTATATAGGGAAATACGACTGGTCAGTTTTGACCCATTTCCCAATTTTTCCCGGACATGGCGAGTTTTTTGTGACACCCCAAGGCGTTCTCCTACCACCTCACAAAATATCAAGGGGGGTCGTCTGAGGAAATTTTTTTTCGTAATAGAGCTCATATAAAGAGAATTTCACTCGCGGTCACTTTTTAGCCCTCGTCGAGGGCTTTGAGTGTAACCGACAGTTTTCCCTAAAGGTCAAGCCATTTACCTATAAGCATGCCAAAACTGAGCCAGATGTAAAGAGGGTAAGTGCCATAAAATCCGTTTTGAAATGACCCTCTGTTTTCCCCATAAAATACAAAGATTATATAGGGAAATACGACTGGTCAGTTTTGACCCATTTCCCGATTTTTCCCGGACATGGCGAGTTTTTTGTGACACCCCAAGGCGTTCTCCTACCACCTTACAAAATATCAAGGGGGGTCGTCGGAGGAATTTTTTTTTCGTAATAGAGCTCATATAAAGAGAATTTCACTCGCGGTCACTTTTTAGCCCTCGTCGAGGGCTTTGAGTGTAACCGACAGTTTTCCCTAAAGGTCAAGCCATTGACCTAGGAGCATGCAAAAAATTAGCCAGATATACTGAGCTTAAGTACCCTAAAGTCTGCGTTGAAATGACCCTCTGTTTTTCCCATAAAATACAAAGATTATATAAGGAAATACAACTGGTCAGTTTTGACCCCTTTACGAAGTTTTCCCAGATATGCCGAGTTTTTTGTGACACCCCAGGGTGTTCTCCTACCACCTCACAAAATTTCAAGGGGGGTCGTCGGAGGAATTTTTTTTTCGTAATAGAGCTCATATAAAGAGAATTTCACTCGCGGTCACTTTTTAGCCCTCGTCGAGGGCTTTGAGTGTAACCGACAGTTTTCCCTAAAGGTCAAGCCATTGACCTAGGAGCATGCAAAAAATTAGCCAGATATACTGAGCTTAAGTACCCTAAAGTCTGCGTTGAAATGACCCTCTGTTTTTCCCATAAAATACAAAGATTATATAAGGAAATACAACTGGTCAGTTTTGACCCCTTTACGAAGTTTTCCCAGATATGCCGAGTTTTTTGTGACACCCCAGGGTGTTCTCCTACCACCTCACAAAATTTCAAGGGGGGTCGTCGGAGGAATTTTTTTTTCGTAATAGAGCTCATATAAAGAGAATTTCACTCGCGGTCACTTTTTAGCCCTCTTCGAGGGCTTTGAGTGTAACCGACAGTTTTCCCTACAGGTCAAGCCATTGATCTAGGAGCATGCAAAAAATTAGCCAGATATACTGAGCTTAAGTATCCTAAAGTCTGCGTTGAAATGACCCTCTGTTTTTCCCATAAAATACAAAGATTATATAGGGAAATACAACTGGTCAGTTTTGACCCCTTTACGAAGTTTTCCCAGATATGCCGAGTTTTTTGTGACAACCCAAGGTGTTCTCCTACCACCTCACAAAATTTCAAGGGGGGTCGTCGGAGGAATTTTTTTTTCGTAATAGAGCTCATATAAAGAGAATTTCACTCGCGGTCACTTTTTAGCCCTCGTCGAGGGCTTTGAGTGTAACCGACAGTTTTCCCTAAAGGTCAAGCCATTGACCTAGGAGCATGCAAAAAATTAGCCAGATATACTGAGCTTAAGTATCCTAAAGTCTGCGTTGAAATGACCCTCTGTTTTTCCCATAAAATACAAAGATTATATAGGGAAATACAACTGGTCAGTTTTGACCCCTTTACGAAGTTTTCCCAGATATGCCGAGTTTTTCGTGACACCCCAAGGTGTTCTCCTACCACCTCACAAAATTTCAAGGGGGGTCGTTGGAGGAAATTTTTTTTCGTAATAGAGCTCATATAAAGAGAATTTCACTCGCGGTCACTTTTTAGCCCTCGTCGAGGGCTTTAAGTGTAACCGACAGTTTTCCCTAAAGGTCAAGCCATTTACCTATAAGCATGCCAAAACTGAGCCAGATGTAAAGAGGGTAAGTGCCATAAAATCCTATTTGAAATGACCCTCTGTTTTCCCCATAAAATACAAAGATTATATAGGGAAATACGACTGGTCAGTTTTGACCCATTTCCCAATTTTTCCCGGACATGGCGAGTTTTTTGTGACACCCCAAGGCGTTCTCCTACCACCTCACAAAATATCAAGGGGGGTCGTCGGAGGACATTTTTTTTCGTAATAGAGCTCATATAAAGAGAATTTCACTCGCGGTCACTTTTTAGCCCTCGTCGAGGGCTTTGAGTGTAACCGACAGTTTTCCCTAAAGGTCAAGCCATTTACCTATAAGCATGCCAAAACTGAGCCAGATGTAAAGAGGGTAAGTGCCATAAAATCCGTTTTGAAATGACCCTCTGTTTTCCCCATAAAATACAAAGGTTATATAGGGAAATACGACTGGTCAGTTTTGACCCATTTCCCGATTTTTCCCGGACATGGCGAGTTTTTTGTGACACCCCAAGGCGTTCTCCTTCCACCTTACAAAATATCAAGGGGGGTCGTCGGAGGAAATTTTTTTTCGTAATAGAGCTCATATAAAGAGAATTTCACTCGCGGTCACTTTTTAGCCCTCTTCGAGGGCTTTGAGTGTAACCGACAGTTTTCCCTACAGGTCAAGCCATTGATCTAGGAGCATGCAAAAAATTAGCCAGATATACTGAGCTTAAGTATCCTAAAGTCTGCGTTGAAATGACCCTCTGTTTTTCCCATAAAATACAAAAATTATATAGGGAAATACAACTGGTCAGTTTTGACCCCTTTACGAAGTTTTCCCAGATATGCCGAGTTTTTTGTGACAACCCAAGGTGTTCTCCTACCACCTCACAAAATTTCAAGGGGGGTCGTCGGAGGAATTTTTTTTTCGTAATAGAGCTCATATAAAGAGAATTTCACTCGCGGTCACTTTTTAGCCCTCTTCGAGGGCTTTGAGTCAAACCGACAGTTTTCCCTAAAGGTCAAGCCATTCACCTAAGAGTATGCAAAAAATTAGTCAGATATACTGAGTTTAAGTACCCTAAAGTCTGCGTTGAAATGACCCTCTGTTTTTCCCATAAAATACAAAGATTATATAGGGAAATACAACTGGTCAGTTTTGACCCCTTTACGAAGTTTTCCCAGATATGCCGAGTTTTTTGTGACACCCCAGGGTGTTCTCCTACCACCTCACAAAATTTCAAGGGGGGTCGTCGGAGGAATTTTTTTTTCGTAATAGAGCTCATATAAAGAGAATTTCACTCGCGGTCACTTTTTAGCCCTCGTCGAGGGCTTTGAGTGTAACCGACAGTTTTCTCTAAAGGTCAAGCCATTGACCTAGGAGCATGCAAAAAATTAGCCAGATATACTGAGCTTAAGTACCCTAAAGTCTGCGTTGAAATGACCCTCTGTTTTTCCCATAAAATACAAAGATTATATAGGGAAATACAACTGGTCAGTTTTGACCCCTTTACGAAGTTTTCCCAGATATGCCGAGTTTTTTGTGACACCCCAGAGTGTTCTCCTACCACCTCACAAAATTTCAAGGGGGGTCGTTGGAGGAATTTTTTTTTCGTTATAGAGCTCATATAAAGAGAATTTCACTCGCGGTCACTTTTTAGCCCTCGTCGAGGGCTTTGAGTCAAACCGACAGTTTTCCCTAAAGGTCAAGCCATTCACCTAAGAGTATGCAAAACATTAGTCAGATATACTGAGTTTAAGTACCCTAAAGTCTGCGTTGAAATGACCCTCTGTTTTTCCCATAAAATACAAAGATTATATAGGGAAATACAACTGGTCAGTTTTGACCCCTTTACGAAGTTTTCCCAGATATGCCGAGTTTTTTGTGACAACCCAAGGTGTTCTCCTACCACCTCACAAAATTTCAAGGGGGGTCGTCGGAGGAATTTTTTTTTCGTAATAGAGCTCATATAAAGAGAATTTCACTCGCGGTCACTTTTTAGCCCTCGTCGAGGGCTTTGAGTCAAACCGACAGTTTTCCCTAAAGGTCAAGCCATTCACCTAAGAGTATGCAAAAAATTAGTCAGATATACTGAGTTTAAGTACCCTAAAGTCTGCGTTGAAATGACCCTCTGTTTTTCCCATAAAATACAAAGATTATATAGGGAAATACAACTGGTCAGTTTTGACCCCTTTACGAAGTTTTCCCAGATATGCCGAGTTTTTTGTGACACCCCTAGGTGTTCTTCTACCACCTCACAAAATATCAAGGGGGGTCGTCGGAGGAAAATTTTTTTCGTAATAAAGCTCATATAAAGAGAATTTCACTCGCGGTCACTTTTTAGCCCTCGTCGAGGGCTTTGAGTGTAACCGACAGTTTTCCCTAAAGGTCAAGCCATTGACCTAGGAGCATGCAAAAAATTAGCCAGTTATACTGAGCTTAAGTACCCTAAAGTCTGCGTTGAAATGACCCTCTGTTTTTCCCATAAAATACAAAGATTATATAGGGAAATACAACTGGTCAGTTTTGACCGCTTTACGAAGTTTTCCCAGATATGCCGAGTTTTTTGTGACATCCCTAGGTGTTCTTCTACCACCTCACAAAATATCAAGGGGGGTCGTCGGAGGAAATTTTTTTTCGTAATAGAGCTCATATAAAGAGAATTTCACTCGCGGTCACCTTTTAGCCCTCGTCGAGGGCTTTGAGTGTAACCGACAGTTTTTCCTAAAGGTCAAGCCATTGACCTAGGAGCATGCAAAAAATTAGCCAGATATACTGAGCTTAAGTACCCTAAAGTCTGCGTTGAAATGACCCTCTGTTTTTCCCATAAAATACAAAGATTATATAGGGAAATACAACTGGTCAGTTTTGACCGCTTTACGAAGTTTTCCCAGATATGCCGAGTTTTTTGTGACACCCCTAGGTGTTCTTCTACCACCTCACAAAATATCAAGGGGGGTCGTCGGAGGAAATTTTTTTTCGTAATAGAGCTCATATAAAGAGAATTTCACTCGCGGTCACTTTTTAGCCCTCGTCGAGGGCTTTGAGTGTAACCGACAGTTTTCCCTAAAGGTCAAGCCATTGACCTAGGAGCATGCAAAAAATTAGCCAGATATACTGAGCTTAAGTACCCTAAAGTCTGCGTTGAAATGACCCTCTGTTTTTCCCATAAAATACAAAGATTATATAGGGAAATACAACTGGTCAGTTTTGACCGCTTTACGAAGTTTTCCCAGATATGCCGAGTTTTTTGTGACACCCCTAGGTGTTCTTCTACCACCTCACAAAATATCAAGGGGGGTCGTCGGAGGAAATTTTTTTTCGTAATATAGCCCATATGAGGCGCCGGTCAGTCGAGGTCAGTTTTGACCCCCTCTCCGTAGACTTTTCGGCCAACCGTCACCGGCCCTCGTGTTCTATCGCCCGAAGGCACCATCGTGCCAAATTTGACGCGCCTGCGGCGCCGGGAAGTGCCCTATCGGGCACCTGACCACTTTGCTTTATATATATAGATTCCCTCTTCTAATTAGGTTAATTTCTGATTACGATGTCAAATAATCTAAGCTACAAGACTGTCTCTTTAACTACATTTCAGAGCTCCATAAAATGGGACAAATCACTACAGCCCATCCCCCCCCCCCCCCCACCCACAGCATTTTCACTCCTCCATTCCATTAACATATTGAGTGTTTTAAACTACGGTGCTATCTGTTACTGCTTGTCTTTTCATTGTCAGACGCTCAGAAAGTAGCACAAATCACCGTATGTGTCCTCCGGGTGGTCTTATCTTTCTTGTGCATACCATTAACCCGTAGCATTACATTACAGTACACCCCCAACATACAATTTCCCCTGACCAACCTGCACTGAATATTTTATACTGTATCAATGTTGTTAACAACTCTCCAATTTTGCTCCGTATGTTTAGGGGGGGGGGGGGGAGGAGGTTCATTATAAAATTTCGGGGGAGGGGCGAAATTAAAATTACCCCCTCCTCAAAGAGAAAGAAAATCTGCCTACCCTAAAAGAGAACCATTTAACGAGATGGACTATGGGTGCAACTGTAATCAAACAAGTAGCCTGGATAGATCTAGATGTAAGATTTCTCATTATAAAAAGTGTCCGCCTACTAATGTAATCTATCCAGTAGCTGGGGACAGGGTACTAAATATGTTGCCGGGGAAGTTAATATTATAGTAGCCTATAGATAACAAAATATAGTTATAGGCTATCAACCTTAACCATCACATCAATTAAGCTATGCCGTTACATTTTCAATCATATTTCATTTTCATTCGTATCAGATGCTTAATAGACATTTTCTGCAGTCATTCTCTGTCTGAGAAAAATCGATCATTACGTCATACACATGCAACATGTGATGTGATGATAAAAATCTACCAGAACAGAAGTGAGTGTGTGAACAGAAGTGTGTAGGCCTAACAGCTTCATTAAGCCAAGGCTTACGCCATGGTTTTAATTTTATCTGAGAAGTCACAATTTAAATAGTTGTGGATATACTTAATTTTGTAAAATGGATTTAACACTGGAAATATTCTTAGTAATGGCCGAATCTATAGTACTAGACTTTCTAGATCTGGTAGGAAAGAACGGTAATTAATATTCGGCAAAGGCTTAATTATAATAATTTTTCACTGGCTTCCCTTTGTAAAAGATGGCGTTTTGCGGCGTATAGCTTGTGTAAACAAACTCGGTAACTAACGACATGATAATGTGAAAACTATTTCATAGATTCAGATATTCACTTGTGAAATTATCTAAGAATTAAGCAATTAAATATATTTTGATTAAAATTAATCATGGTAGTAGTAGACCTAGGTATTTTATTTTTAGACCTGTCGTTTGTAAATTCATTCAACTCATCAACCAATCACACTGATTGATTTTGTTTGATATGGCCTGGCATGCCAGTTTGAGTTAAAACTACTAAGTTACTAATATTAGAAGCCTACTTCTAGATTCTATTACACTATTTCTAACTTTGCAACGTAGGCCTTATTAGGGGAGCTTCCTATGTCTAGGCAGCCTAACCCAACCACCCAAAAAGTCAGTTTTCTTGTCACTGTCATGTCAGGCAATCTTAATAATTTTAATTCTTTTTATCTGTCCATATTAATGATGTTTCTTAAATAAATAATTAACAGCTCCAGCCATTGGTATCTCACTATCTTATATATCTCTATTCTATATATATTATCTAGACTTAGGTATATATATAATATATATATATATATATATATATATATATATATATATATATATATTATAGGCCTATATATATCTATATATATAATTCTCTTCTGGGTGCCGTTAGAAAACAAGCTGCAAGCGCCTCCTTGCAGTCCCCTCTCTTTCTCTATTTCACTATCACTACCACCCCCACCCCCACATTATCTGGTGAGCGGTGTTCTCTCTAAATGTTTACAAAGCTAAATGTTTACAAATCGTAGAGCTGTCGAGCCGGGTTTCTATTAGATAATTTAGTTCGATTTTAAACTTACAGGAGGTAACTAAGAAATAACTAAGAGGAGGCTGCTTTCACAGGGGGGGGGGGGGGGTGTAGGGTCGGGGTTAGGGGAAAGGGGGGGGGGGGTTAGTGTTTTAAAGCAAATATTTTCAGTGGCAGCAAATTATGAATTACTGAAAAGTAGAAAATAAAACAACTAAATAGCGGTGTATGATACGCTGCGGGTCGGCTCGTATATATATAATAGTCTTATACAACTTATAGTTATAGACCCACTCCCCTATTGATCTAATAACTAATAGCCTCATAATGTTAATAATTTATTTATAATTTTATAATATAATATTTTATATAATACCTAGATTTAGTCTAGATCTAGTGCTAATTATTAATTAGCCTGCCAAAATTTAATTACAATTTTATCTACTTACAGTTTTACACAGGTGATAAAGAGACTTCAGAGTTTAAAAATGACAAGACTGGCTAAAATTGCTCACAACTCAGTCATTAAATTAACGAAGTCTTCATTATGAGCTCACCCAATGGTGGCAAAAAGCTGAAAACTGTTGGGAGCGACAAACATTATTTCGGGGCTGGCGCTTCAAGAGACCAGTCAAAGCTTCTTAAAACGGATGGCACTCAAAATGAATTATTTTTTGACAACCCTGATATAGACAACCACTCGTATACAAAGTCTCATTCTAATATTCCAACTATAGAAGTTGATCTAAGCATGTCTGAGCATTTACCGCGTATTAACAGCAGTGTTTCTTACGACACTGGTCTTACTAATGCCACTGACGCTGAACCATTGGATGCGACGAGCAAGCTTAGGGATAAAAAGAAAAGGAAACATCACTCAAAGAAAAAGCAAACTGTTGAAGAAGATATCAGCAACAAGGCGTTTTCCCCCACAGGAGCACCTCATTCTGGGAGCTCTCTAACCACATCACTGCACAAAATCAACTGTAAAGGTGATGCACCTGAAAGCTCTCTTTTAAAGTTACCGCCCTTAGCATTGGTGCCAACCAAAGATGCTGAAGAGAAAAGTATGACAAGTTCCAAGTCTTATCCATTAGACAAGTCACTGGCTTCTGCTGAGAAAACCTTAACTCAGTTTCTAGGAAACCACGCCAAACATTTAACTTTGAAGCAGGTAAAAAAAATTTTTTTGGACAGAATTTAATATGCATCAAGTGCTTACAAGTAAAAAGGTAAAAAAATGTTAATGTAAATAATATGGAATAACTTTAACTTTAACCTTATTCTTGCAGAGGGAAACTGCGCAGTATGTATCAAGCAAAATAAAACAACGTGAGTGTTGTCATTATGTGAGTAAAGCAAGGTAAGCTACTCTTACTTTTAAAGTTATATTAAACTAACGTAGCTATTAGTTTTTTTTATTATTCTGCATGTGATGGTTCAACATTCTGTGTTTGATAATTTTAAATTACCTTATGGGAATCTATTTTGTAATTACCCATGCTTTTTGATAAACCTTTTTAAAGAATAAAAGTCAGTCCCTACTTAGGTGAACTTGCCCATTGTAATATGTTTACTTGTGACTTCTTATAAATTTTGGTCTGGAATTGATAGCATTTTTCCAGATTTTATTTAAAAAAATAATTTCTTCTTATGTTTGTTCTTGTGATCGAAAATACTAACAGTTTTAATATAAGTGGAAAGTACTAGCTGAAACAAGAGCTAATATAATCTCACTTGGCATTTAGGACTTGTTTATAAATTGGTTCAATTTATATGGAAACAAAAATATTGAGTTATAGTTTCTATTTAAATGATTATATTTTATTATTCAAACTTTTTTTACATTACTTAGTTTATGTGTATATGTATTTTATCAAGTAATTAAAATATCTTGTTTTACTATCAAGCACCAAAGACAAATGCTGCTGTAACAGACCAAAACAGTGGCACGTGGAGCGCAGGCTGCCCATTGATGACCAAAAAGGACAGAAATGGGACCCAGAAAAACACACAGCCACCATGCCTTGCGACTCGTTTGGGGACATTCACTTCCGAGGTTTCGGCACAACCGTGGCAAATTCTCCAGTAAGTGACAAGTTTTGCAGTTGCTTATTTTGTGGGTGTAATAAAAAAATTTGTTTTTTTTCCTTTCAACTTTTAAAACAAATTATTTTTTAAAAGTGAGTTAAATGTTTATTCTTCAATTATTTGCTGACTTTGTGTTTCAGTATGCTCGTGTTGACATAAAAACAGACCCCGCCATCGTTCACAATTTGTTGATTAACTACTGGAAGATGCCCCCTCCCAGACTGTTGATATCTGTTACTGGCGGAGCACAAAGGTTTGAGTTGATGCCTAGGTTGAGCACTTTACTGAAACGAGGCCTCGTTGGCGCAGCTATTAACACAGGTTAGGGGGAACTACATTCTTGTTCTGTCTTAGTTGTTTAAGATATATATATTTTTTTATTAAATTGCACTTGAGACTATTAAAAACTATATCTATTGTTAAATTTATTTTAGTATCACACTTAAGCCTGTAAGGGTTATCACCATTAAGACCAGGGATAGAGTAGCAATATTTTCACAACTGTAGTTTCTGTATGATCCACCAGCCTTTTTAAAAGTAACAGAGTTATTATAGAGTATTTTTTTTATAAAATTGCACTTGAGACCATTAAAAACTATATCTATTGTTAAATTTATTTTAGTATCACACTTTGGCCTGTAAGCGTTATCACCATTAAGACCAGGGATAGAGTAGCAATATTTTCACAACTGTAGTTTCTGTATGATCCACCAGCCTTTTTAAAAGTAACAAGAGTTATTATATAGTATCTTTAAGCCTATGAACTTACAAATAAAACCAGTAGAAATATTATATAATTAGCATAGCATATTTAACTCTTTTAGTATTAATACAGCTTTCATAATAGAATTTTTTTTATTGCAAATTAATTTTTTTTATATACAACTATATATTCATATTATATAATAATAGTACATTTTAAAATTTGCTATTTTTTTAACAGTTCCTTTACAAACCACAATTTGTGCTATTATATACTTTCTAAGAGACCTGCCGTAGAATTTTATAGGTTAGGTACAATTCCCTACTATGTCTCTAATATTATTGCTACAAATTCACTAGCAGTCTCAATAGAAATAAAAAAAGAACACAGAATGAAATGTCCCTTGAGACTGTATTAAGATTCTTTAATGTGGACTGATAGCAGCATTAACAAGTAGTGTCATTCTAGGTGCATGGATCATTACTGGAGGTACTGCCTCAGGGGTGATGGAGTTTGTAGGGGAGGCAGTCCGGGACCACATGACAGTGCGTGGGAGAAGTAACGACGAATCCTGCGTGGCTCTCGGCATTGCTCCGTGGGGCTGTGTGGCAAACAATTTAGCACTGGATGGAGAAGGGGTGAGTAATTGATTTGACAATTTTTTTTTCTTCTGAGTTTTGTATGTTTTGGATTGTAAGATTACAGTGATTATCTCGCTTTATATAAGCCTAATGATATTTATTATCAGGGTTTATTGCTTGCAATGCTTGAGAGAAAAGATTTATGGTTGATGCCATTAAGATGGCACAATAAATAAAATATCAAATTCATCACTTAAAATTTTTTTTTCTACATTATCAAATGCCAAACTGACATTAACTAATAATTTAAATCAATGTTATAGATTGCCTTTATTGACTTAACTTTGAGCTATCCTTACACTAAAGTATTAGAATTTAGCACTTACCAAAAGAAACTTGAAGTAATAGTAAAACAAATTCATATGTGAAAATATAGGATCTGTAGCGTAAACAATTTCTTATTTGAACACATGTGGTCAGTAGCCTTAAGTAATAGCTGAACTTATTCATAATATGAACATTAAAGTCATGGCTGAACTTATTCAAATGAACATTAAAGTAATAGCTGAACTTATTCATAATATGAACATTAAAGTAGCAGCTGAACTAATTTATATGAATATTAAAGTAACAACTGAACTAATTCATATAAATATTAAAGTAGCAGCTGAACGTATTCATATGAACATATGTTATTTGTGCAGGAGCAAGGATTATGGCCTGCCACATATGCTATTGAGGATGTTGTTCATCAGCCTAAAGGGTACACATCATTAGATCCTAACCACTCCCATTTCATACTGGTGGACAATGGGTGTGACATCACGTATGGGGCTGAGATTTCCTTCCGCACCCAGCTTGAATCTTACATTTCTAATGCTGGAACAACAGGCGCATCAGAGACCCAAGGTACTTACATTCTTGACACATTTTTTTCTTGAGACCTTTTTTTTGTTTATTTTATGTTAAAAGCAAGAGCTACTAGAAAAGAAAGAATGCTAAAATTGTGCTATTGATTTAAATTAGTGCAGCAGGCTAAAACCATAGAATCTAGGTGGTTAACTGTATTAATGCTATTTGAGGTTACTACAAATTCTACATTGTTATTGAAATTTTAAGATAATAAATGTTTAACAGTTCACATTTAAAGAAAAATATCTTTACAGATTAGATGGTTAATATGGACAGATGGAGTAGAGCTTGTCTGTTTTTGGGATGTCTGTTCAATTAGGATTAGGGCTAAAAGTAGAATAGAGAGCAGGGTTAGGGTTTTAAGTATTTAACTAGTGCATTTGCATTATTATTTTTAAAAAATCAGGCCCATTACCAAATTTAAGTTCTTAATTTTATTTCATATATGTTGAATGTTTCCTAACATACTCGAATCCACATAAAAAGAGAGTGTAATTGTTAGTAGCATTAAAAAATGTGGTAATGGAACCAGACTAGTTGACCAAATCTCTGTAGACAATCTGTCATAGCTGAAAAGTCTATAGGCAAATTGTCATGGAACCCAGCACTATAGATGCATGTGTAAACCACTCTTGCTTCTTCCACAGATATGAACATCCCAGTGGTTCTCATTGTTGTAGAAGGAGGGGTCGGCACAATGGATACATTTTTCCAGTCAATTGAAAGAAAAACTCCAGTGGTTGTCATAAACGGATCAGGGAGGGCTGCGGATTTTATCGCCCTGGCTTTTAGAATGACCTCGGATCCAACTAAGTAAACAAATTTCACATGTTGGCGAATAATCATCTAGCTGTTTAGTGTAGAAAAATGTTATCGATTTTTAACATTAAATAACTTATCAAAAAATATCTAAAATGTGCTAAATATTACTTAATGTTAAGGGCAGATGCCTTAGAAAGTTTTAAAATGTTTCAGCGTTACTTTTAAGGGTATTTAATGTATATATGTTAGTAATATCTAATATTTGGACGGATGATATATAAAATCACACTTGGCTATTTGGCCAAAAAAACCATGAAATAATTTGAAAATTAATTTCATCTCCACTGCTATACAACTTTGTTTTCCCAAACGATGAATGAAATTGAATAGATTTAAATTCTTCACACCAAAATCTGCAGTAATAGTCCTACTTATTGTGATAACAAAATTTTAAATAAAGTAATATAAACAGTTACAGCCTATGACTAAATCAACACAATTTAAAAAATATTTCAGTCATAGATTAAAAAAAACCCAATACATTTTAAAATGTTTTTAACTGTTAGTATTATTAAAGAGCATTGTTGTATAAAGTTTAAACTACTTAAATCCTTTGGTTTTTTTGTTTTAATTTTTTTAGCCCAGATCATTCAAAATTCCCCTCTGACTTCAAACCAACATTGACACAATCAGCCAACAAAATATTTGTCTGGAAGACCCATGACACCAATAAGGACAAGAAAATAATAGAGTGCATAGACAACTTGAAGAAAGCACTTAAAGAGCATCGTTCTTTGGTGGGTTTTTAATTTTACAAATATTAGTTCTCATAAAAATTATCTGAAATTTACAAATAGTATCATAAGAATGTGTCACCACAATTTTTGTATGACTGTTTGTTCTCATTATAATGTATGTTTATATTTATATTCATTTTTGATAGAACTATACTATATCGATACTTTTTGGTTAGTTTTATATAAATAATTTTTTTTATGCTTTTAATTAAGTAACCTCTATCACACTGTTGTAATTGTGACTGTCCTTAAAGATTGAAATTTCAATATCTTTTATTAAATTTTGAGATTTCTAACACTATTGTTTAAAAAAAATGCTGGTTACATATATCTTGCTGCAGCTACCAATTTATTTGAGAATAAGAATGTGACTTTTTAAAAATTAACAGATCAACATTTATGACTTAGAAAAGTCAGAATCAGCAGAGGACATTGATCGAGCCATCTTGTATGCTTTGCTCAAAGGCAAGAAAACTATTTTTTAAAACATTTCCTACATTTTCGTTGTGAAAATTAAATGTTATTTTATTTTGTAATTATTTTCAAAATTTGAACCTGTTGTTTAGTCAATCTAACCTACACTTACATCAATAAAATGGCTCAACTTTATTGCGTAGTTAATCAAACTTACACTACTCTAAGATTTTATTTTTATTTTATTCAATGAATCAAATAACTGAAAACAAATATAAGATTTTTTTTTTCTTTTAAATTAATAATGACTACACTTCATTGTGTAAATTAATTATATAGTATTATTAGCTTATTTTCTTGAATCACATAAGTGAGTAAACTTTTTATTATACTTTTAATTAAATCAACCCTAATGTAAGCTTTTTTCTTGAATCATCTAAATGAGTATACTTTGTTGTTATACAGCCAACAAATTTGACTGCAAGTCCCAGTTGGCTCTGGCCCTGGCATGGAACAGATGTGACATCGCACGCCAGCAGATTTTCATCCCAGAAAACAGAAGTAGCTGGAAGGTGAGTCAATAATTGTCCTGTAGAGTTTGTGTTCTTATGATAACGGACATTGGTTTTGACAGCAATTTTGTATTATGTGCTGCTTTTCTATTCTTTTTAAAACCAAGGTTCTATTCTTTTTAAATATATATATATTTTTAGCTATGTAGAAAATAAAATAGGTCTAATTATTAAAACCAAGGTTCTGTTTTTTTTTAAATATATATATTTTTTTAACTATGTAGAAAATAAAATAGGCCAAATTATTAAAACAAAGGTATTACTTATTCAAGGCTATTGTATTGCTTGTAATAATAACTCTGATTCTAACAGCCAAACAGGTATTAAAAAAAAAGTCAATACAACAACCAATACTGTATTATTTTGCCTACTTTTCAGTAAGAACAAGAGTCCAGTAATAGATCTCATTACTGAAAAACCGTGTGTCATTAATTTTGTTTTCTTCGAGCAGGTCAAGGACTTGTATGATGCCATGTTTACTGCCCTAGTCCAGGACCGGCCAGATTTTGTCCAACTTTTCCTGGACAACGGTGTGGACCTGAGGAAGTTCCTGACAGTCAAGACACTGTGGAATTTGTATTGCCATGTGAGTCGGCTCTTCACTTCTCTGATTATTTAACCCTTTAACTCCTGTTGTAGCATTTTATCTCTAATATTTAACCCTTTAACTCCTGATGTAACTTCTCTAATATTTAACCCTTTAACTCCTGATGTAACTTTTCTAATATTTAACCCTTTAACACCTGATGTAACTTTTTTCTCTGATAATTAACTCTTTGACTCCTGATGTAACTTTTATTCTCTGATATTTAAGCATTTAACTTCTGAAGTCTGGACTTTTTTATTGTATCTCTGTGCTGTGTTTTGTTCTTTAGAATAGCTATTTTAATTTCACATGCACGGTCATATGGTCACAAACTGCCTCCCCTAGAACAGGGGTCGGCAACCTGCGGCTCGCGAGCCGCATGCGGCTCTTTTGATATCAAGATGCGGCTCTCCAGCTCCTTGAACAAATACCAACAATCTCAATAAAAAAAAATATTTGAAATAAAAAAATGTTAGTGGCTCTTTAAAACCAGAGAAATTTTGAAAATTGTAACTTTTGGCTCTTCCGCTTCAAAAGGTTGCCGACCCCTGCCCTAGAACAAAATTGTGGAGCAAGAAAGAAAGGAAAACTAACTTCCTTTGTGTATTTTTATCTATCACAATTGAGCTTGGGTTAAATTTATAATATTTTGTTAAAAATGGTGCAAACATTTTCATATTTTTCCTTAATGGCATAATTTTTTAGTACATTTACAGGTGCCTGTGGAAAATTTACTTATAAGGGATAGAATTAAATAATAGGTTTTTCTGTTTAGAGGCGGTTGAAGTCACTTGTGGAAAATTGTGCTGTGTTCAGTTCTGTAAAATTGTATTCAGTTCTATAAAGCAGTTTTTCTCTCATTGTTGCAGTGCCTGGATGTTGAAGATGATGGGGAGGCCACCATACTGAGGCAAATGATCATGTTCCTTAAGGTGAGGTTCCTTGATAACATTTCTTTAGGCTCTATCATTTACAGTGATTTTATTCAAAATCAACACAGACTAATAGTATATCCTGAAAACATAAAGATCAATCAAATGAGTTTCTTAATTTTCTTTTTGTAAAAAATCATATAGTTTTAATTGTATAAGCCTGTTAATAGAAAAGTTACAAGACATTCAATTTATTTTCAATGTAGGTACAATGTAGCTCACTTTTCTGCATTTTTGTACTGTTTTTCCTCTATAATCAATGAAAAATGATTTATTAAAACTCATTTTTAAGTAGAGTTTACAAAATTTCAAACTTTGATAGTATGCAAGAAAGTATTGATATTGGCACCGTTAAAGAAGATGTTTTAAAGATTTTTTAAAACTGCTGAATATGTTTTGAAATTCGATCTTACAGCAAGGATGGGGGGCATACCTGAGACGCCAGGCACTAGAGGAGTGGAGAGATTTCCCTAAAGATGAAGTTCTGGAGTGTATCAACAAGGTTATCATCTACCTGCTTGCTGACGAGGGCTTCGAGTTTTACATTGGTAAAATCCCATTTGACCCCTTAAATTCATTCTTGTCATTATAGCAAAACATTTGGATCAAATGCACTTTGAGTAGATTAATAGATGATTTTTGTGAGTTCACATTTGTTTATCCTGTCCTAATTTTCTGAATACCAAACAGATATGTAGGTCTAAGTATACTTGTATAAACCCATGATCAGATACCTGGGTATGCATATGGACATATACCTTTACTCACATGAACATATACAGTATATGCAAATTTACATTTATGTATAGACAAAGAAATGCAGGCTACATATAATTTGACATAGATGTACAACTAGGCTTATAAATGGACAAGTACAGAGACATGTGTACATTCACAAGTACACATTCCTTTACCTATGACTGGAAATATACTTGTACATTTATATGGACATGCATATAACACATATGCATTTATATTTATACATATGCATGCATGTATACTTTGACATATACATGTACATATACTTGCGCTTGAACCCTATATTTTTTACCCCAGGAGAGAAGTATAAAGTGAAAAATGAAAAGATCACCATGGAATGGAAGGGAGATTCTAAAAGCATCCAGCCACTTCTGTCTCGCCTGGAAACTGCTGATCAAACTGGTGAGAATATAATTGTTCACTCAAGACTGGTATTTGTCTAGAAGTGTTGTTTTAATGTGGACTTAAAACATGCTGAACCAATATCTTTGATAGTGAAATATAAAAACTAATATAATACAAGGATTTATGGCAAAATATACAATACATCCTGCTATAATTTTTTTTGTTCCCAGATAAATGTGCAAACCGATAATTGCACAAACAGAAAAATGCGCAAATACAAATTTTATACTAAGACACTTTCATTTTATTATATTTCATGAAAAAGTGTTTTATTATGCTTCAATGTGTACTAGCTGCATCCCGTGCTCCGCCACGGTAAATCTTTTTTAAATGTACCAACTTGGGAACAGAACAAAACTAAACACAACACAAACGAACGCAAAAAAAAAAACGAAAAAACAAACACAACACTCATAACATAAACACAATTTAAATGCAATCATAAAGGCATATTGCTCACAGTCTAGCCCGTAGCGCCAAATCGCTCCCTTTCCGGTGATTTGCACCCCCCTCAAACTTTCGATTTGCACCCCTCCCCCCCCCGCCCTAAAACTTTCGATTTCCACCCCCCCCCCTCGCAAATTTTTTCCAATGCACTTTGGCGCCCCCTGAGGTCGGCACCCGGGGACATATGCCCCCCCCCCCCTCGCTACGCCTCTCCTATAAAACCCGAAAGATAGAATAATAATTAGAAAACAGTATAAATAATAGGCAGTATTTAAAATATCCGTGTTTTACCTACAATATTTCACTTTATCCATTCACGCATTTTTTTCCAGTACTTTAAATTTAAAAAAATTACAATAGAGTTTCATAACTAAAACCATTGCGCACCTAATGAACGTGATGACGCGTCTATAATAGAGCTGAATAGTTGATTAAAAATTATAAGTAATAAACAGTAGGGCCTACATTCAGTGAATAAAATAAATAAAAGACTGCCTTTTATCAATCCATGCTAATTATAATTTTCTAACAATAATTTCCTCTTACACATCCGAATAATTTGCATTCACATTTTGCTAATTATATTATTGCAACACTAATTCCTTCTATGACGAACGTATATTTGCATTTACATTTTTTATTAGCGTGAGTTTAATGTATTTTTAAATTACCTCCTTTGTCAAAATTAGAAAAGAGTTAAATTAATTTGATTTTTCTACCGTACTGTTATTATCTTATTAAAATGTATCCACTTTTTCTGGGAACCTAAACGAAAATGATATTTGACATTAATCTTTTTAATACGTTTTAGCAGTTTGCGTGTATTTAATATTTTCTTGACGTTATGCGAAAGAGTAAAAACCGTGGCAATTATAAAATAGCTCTATGCCGCTATATAAACAAACCCTACTCTAATACTTATAATAAGACACTGCGGTGCACTGAAAAGCACAGCATGGTGCGAATGTTTACTTTTATGGTTCCAAAATCTATAGCGATGACGGAAGGAAGGAAGGACTGACACACTACCAGCAGCGTTATATTATAGATGTGGTCATTCTTTGTTAATATCTATAGACGCTCGATTTAAAAAAAAGAGCTTGCACACTTTTTTGTGAGCAGTTTTCCGATGTGCAGTTTTCCGGTCACCAATTTTTGCATGTGTTTATTACAGGTCATGAAAGTAAAGGCAATGAGCAGTTTGAGACTTATGAGGACAATACTGATGAAAGTAAGGACAAAATGATTAATTTTTAGGTCATTCTATTCTGGAATAGAGCTCCTTTCTTTAGAAAAAATGGCATCAATAGAGGCCTATATTAAATTTGATTATAGGCTTATTTAACAGACTAGTGCTAGATTACAAATACTAACCAATAGCTAACTATTTGCTTGAATTATTTTTTAAAACCAAAATTTGACTAAATATTTGACATCTGCGGATTCTATTTTTACCCATTTTCCCCATCAGGCTTTGGAGGTCACATGTCACGAAGCAGGAAGATGAAACAGAAGCTGAAGATGAAAGAAAATTTTGACTTTGAATTTCCTGAGAGGGATTTGTTTATTTTTGCCATCCTTTTCAACAGAAGGCACATGGCTGACATGTTTCTTCAGCAGGGTATTGACCCCATTGGTAGGAAACTTTCTTCAATCATTTTTTTTCATTAAAAAATGATTGGTCATTTTTTTGTAATTTTTATTCAAGCGTTTTTCAATTTTTAACCCAAATCGGCATGAATTTTGGAATTTTGAATTATATATTGATATACGACAAATAGTAGATGGCATGGCTTAGCTAGACTGTAAACAAGAAGTCTTGATTTTGAATCCGGGTTCAAATCAGTAGAGTCCCTGAGTCCACCCAGCTCTAATGGGTACCTAACCCACATTAGTGAAACAAAGCCAGCTGGGCATAGTGCTGACCACATTATCTCCTTGTATGCCGAGGTCATTGAAACAGATGAACTCTTCTTCATCTGCCCAATGTGTCTTGGGCACAAACAGGAAAAAATGATACTACAACTGGAGTTTTAAAATGAAGTGTGAATAAATTTGTTTCATGTGATAGAGCCATTGAGCTAGCAGTAAGAAATTTTTTCTGTTGTCCACCAGGCACCTCCCTGTTTGGGTGTTCTCTGTTGAGGGCCCTGTCTGATAAAGCCACAGAGGAGGAGGAGACGAGCACTAGCCTAGCTTTGATGTCACACTCCGAGTAAGATTTTTCACGTCTCTTTAGATTAATGCTTGTAATTAACATTCAAAATTTTTTTTTCTTTCTTTCAAAATTTCATCATCATCCTCCTGTGGGGTCGGCGTGGTTGAGTTGGTAAAGTCTCGAGTTCAAACCCTCGAGCAGATGAGGCTCGATAGCTGGGGACAGCCACTCTTCTAGGAGAAACAACTCCAAAATCAAACAACTGCTGCCTTGTAGTTTGTTCTTGGTTGGACAAAGGCTATGGAAGCAAATCCAAAAAGAAAAGCAGGCTGAAATCGGAGTCAATGGCCTTAATGGCACATAACCAGTTGACACGTATCCTTAATTGTGATGGAGGCGTGGTCGAGTCGGCAAAAAGTTCATGGTTGATAAATTCGAAAAAGTCTCCAGTTCAAACCCTCTGGCAGATAAGGCTCGATCCCTTCCAACACTAAAAATTAAGAACTAAGAAGAAGAAGATCATCCTCCTGTTATAATTCTCCACCATCCATCTTGGTCCTCTGTCACTGTGATTAGTTCTGAGACTGGTAGCACCGTTCAATTCTTGATGTCATCCATTCAGTGTCGTCTTTGCCTTCTCTTTTCAATATTTTCATAATTTGTTTTGTTTATAGCTTGTAGTTAACATTCAGTGTATGTTTTTTTTTCTATCAATATTTAGTATAAGGTATTTCATGTTTTGTTTGGTTTAAGGCTTGTAATTAACATTCAGTGCATGTTTTTTTTAAAATGAAGATTTTTCATGTCAATTTCAAAATCTGTCTTAGACATTTGTTACGGAAGATCTGTATCTTGTCCGTAAGGTCTCGGAGACTCTCCACGTCTCTGCTTCATAAAACTAAACTGCCTTGACATTTGAATTTAAAACCTTTTAGTAATTAAAAAATTAATTAATTTTTATTCCCCCACAGAACTTTAGAATCCTTTGCCGTCAATGTACTGGACGTGTGCTACCTGCGCAGCAAGATGAACACCCACCTGTTGCTGTGCCGCACCTTGAAACACCTGGGCAACATGGCCATCCTGGTGCTGGTGGACAGGCAGAAGCTGATGGACCTGGCCGAACACTCGGCCTGTCAGACCAAACTCAGCAGCATCTGGAAGGGAAATGTCGCCCTGCACACGTCAGAGCTGAGGGTGAGTTCTTCAAGGCTGGGGTTTTGTTTTGGCTCAACATCTTGACTTTTTATCTTCTTCATACATGTTAGCCTGAAGTTTTTTGGCTCAATATCTTGACTTATTATCTTCGTAGTGCACCTTATCCTGGGATTTTTTTAATTGACTCTGTATCTTTACTTTTCATCTTCTTCACACGTTAGCCTGGAGTTATTTATTGACTCAACATCTTGACTTTGTATTTTCGTCTTGCACCTTGGGTTGCGTTTTTAATTTTTGATATTTTTATTTTCTCAACACCTTGTTCTTCACTCTCTATATTGTGTTTATTATTTGAGACTATCTTTATCTTGTTATTCATATGTTTCATGTATATCTGATTATTTTAAGTCACTATTTACTTCATTTTAGCTTAATTATAAATCTTTTATTCTTTTGTTTCATTATACTCACCGTTGCTTAGCGTGCAACATTTAAGTTTATATTTTAGCAAATGTTTTAAAAATATCTTTTAATCATTGCTTTATTTATTGTTTTTGTTGCTTAAAATCATTAATTTTATCATTTTTTAATCCATTGCTTTAAATCATTAATCATACTTCTAAACTTTATTTAAACCAATGCATTTTATTGTCATTTTAATAACTCTGTTAATCATTTAATACATTTCATTTTTTATAATATTTTTTTAAGCATTATGATAATCATTGTTTAATCCGTTGCTTCTAATCATTAATCCTTGTATTAATCATTCCCTGCAGATCCTGATGACCATCATCTTCCCCCCTCTGATTTACTTCATGAAGTTCCACACCACTGAGAAATCCAGCAGTTCCCTGACCACTGAGGTAGAGGCGGGGTCACCAGAGAACCAGCCATACCTGGACACCAACAAGGTCAACCCCGCCACAGATTCCGCTGTTTTCTCCCCCTCCAAGAAGAAGCCCAAGGACACGACCTTGCGCTCCAAGTTCCAGGAGGTGCGCATGTTCTGTGGGGATGGGAACTCCATCAGTTTGTTGGAGGCTGCTTACAAGTTCTACAGGACTCCAGTCACTAAATTTCTTAACAATATTGTAAGTAGAGGCCTTTGTTCAGAGTGTTTATATTTCATCATTGTGTTAGCAACAAAGGCAATTTTAAAACTCTTGACTATATAAATATGTTTGATACAATTAATCTAACAGGTGTAGTAGTTAAAGAAGTTACATTTAAAGATTTTTCAATGAATTTTGACATTGACTGCCCAGCTGTTTCTACTTGTCTACCCACATTCCCACAGTACACCTTCTATTCACCTGTCTACCAACTGTCCATCCACTGTCCACCCACACTCTGCCCACCCACCAATTGTCCATCCAACTGTCCATCCAACTGTCCATCCACCATCCAGCTGTCCATCCAGCTGTCCATCCACTGTCCACCCACTGTCCAGCTGTCCATCCACTGTCCACCAACTGTCCAGCTGACCACATGCCACATCCATCCCCAGATTGCCAGTTTGATCTTCCTGGCCTTGTTCAGCTACTTCCTGCTGACAGACATCAACCCAATGGAGAATGGACAGCGTCCATCAGTTGTTGAGTGTATTGTTTGGGTCTGGTTCCTCACCATGATCTTTGAAGAAATCAGACAAGTCAGTTTTTCAAATAATTTTTTATCTAGCATTTTATCATAGCATTCATAAAACATTATATTTCTGTTATATGGTCTAAAAAAAAAATTTCATTAGAAAAATGTTGTGATAGTTCTACTGATTCTGTTCTACAGCTTTTATTAATTTTCCTAGCAGCCAGCATGTCATATTTTAAGCATCTTTCTATTGTATTAATTTCAACCAAAAATATAAAAAGCTCATATGTAAAGCTTTAAAAAATTGGAACCATACATTAACTGCATAATTTGATCCCTCATATTAACCACCTTTAAATAAACTAGTTAATTCAATAGAAAACTTATGAACACAAATTTCCTAAATTTCTCATCCAGATTTGACAAAATTTCTGAATTTTTCATAATTATTTGACAAAACTCTCAAATTTCTCATCCAGATTTGACAAAATATCTGAATTTTTCCTAAATATTTGACAAAACTCTCAAATTTCTCATCCAGATTTGACAAAATTTCTGAATTTTTCCTAAATATTTGACAAAACTCAAACTTCTCCCCCAGATTTGTGTGAGTGACCAGCGGTCAGTGAAGTACAAGTTCCAGAGCTGGTGGAGCAGCTTCTGGAACCAGTTTGATTTTGTCATGTGCCTCGGCATGATCCTGTCAGTCATCCTGCGCTTCGAGCTGATGACGGACTCCCACTTTGTGTACGTGAGGATTGTGTACTCCATCACCCTGATCATGTGTTATCTGCGCTTCATGCAGTATTTCTTTGCTGAGAAGAATATGGGGCCAAAGGTCATCATGATCAGAAAAATGGTACGTCTCCACTTTTTATCTGAAAAAAGATCATTAGATCTTTTTGTTTTGACTGAGAAACTCAGAGAAATATGTCATTATGTTTTTGTAGTTTGCTTTAGAAACACAAAGACATTATTTAGTCTGTTTTCATTTTGTTAACAAAATTGTACCACATTCAGACTCTGTACTTGATTAGAGCTTCACCATTATAATTACAGAATAAACACATTTAAAGTTATATTTTATTTGTTGATATTTCCTTGTTTATAACTAGTGCCTTGTCAAGAATTATATCCCCTTAACAGTAACCAATAATTACCTGCTGTTGTGTACACATATCTGTTGCCTCCCCTTGCAGCTGACAGACCTGATGTTCTTCTTCTTGATCCTCTCTGTGTTCCTGGTGAGCTTTGGCGTGGCCTACCACATCAACATGTTCCCCAACTCCCCAGACAGCTGGTCCATCCTCTACAGGGTCTTCTACTACCCTTACTTCCAGCTGCAGGGCAACATCTTCCTGGAGGATATGCAGGGTAGGTCAGGGTCACGGTAGAGGGTAGGTGAGGGTCACCATAGAGAGGTCATGATAGGTGATGTCAGAGTAAGGAGTAGGCCAAGATGGCATTAGAGGGTAGATCATGGTCAAATTAAAGAATAGGTCATGGTCAAATTAAAGGGTGTGGCATGGGTAGGTCATGATCACAGTAGAGGGTCAGTCTTAGGGTCACAATAGAGAGTAGGTCATGTTAGGTCAAGGTCAGTGTAAGGAGTAGGTCATGATGAGATTAGAGGGTAGGTCATGGTCATGGCAGGGGTTGGTCATTGTCACAGCTGGGTTACGTCATGATCACAGTAGTGAGTAGGTCATGATCACAAGGGGTTGGTAGGTCATGGTCACAGTTGGGGTAGGTCATGGGTACATTAAATGTAGGTCATATTCACATCTGGGTAATGTCATGGTCAGAGCATGGGGTAGGTCATGGTCACATTAGAGAGTAGGTTATGGTTGGTCAAAGCAAGGAGTAGGTCATGGTCACAGCAAGTGGTAGATCATAGTCGGTCATGGTCTCAGCAAAGAGTAGGTCAGTACAGAGGAGGTTAGGTTATAGTGTGAACTCTAAATTCTTTGTTTAAAATATTCATGAAAATTAAACCAGTATGAATCTTTGTTTAAATTATTCATCAAAATAAAACCTTCATGAATCTTTGTTTAAATTATTCATCAAAATAAAACCAGCATGAATCTTTTAAGTTATTCATCAAAATAAAACTTGCATGAATCTTTAAGTTATTCATCAAAATAAAACCAGCATGAATCTTTAAGTTATTCATCAAAATAAAACCTGCATGAATCTTTAAATTATTCATGAAAGTAAAACCTGCATGAATCTTTAAATTATTCATCAAAATAAAACCAGCATGAATCTTAAAATTATTCATCAAAATAAAACCATCATGAATCTTTGTTTAAATTATTCATCAAAGTAAAACCAGAATAAATCTTAAAATTATTCATCAAAGTAAGACCAACATGAATCAGCTGTTTGAATGTTTCCAGGTGAGGATGTCAATGACTGCACCAGAAACCAGACCTTGTGGCTATCTGACCCTGCCAGCAGGTGTCCAGAAAAAAATGCCATCAACCTCATCTTCTGTGCCCTGTACCTGGTGCTGACCAACATTCTCCTGGTCAATCTGCTCATTGCCATGTTCAGGTGAGTTATGTTGTGGGTGTCATTCTCATTAGATGTCATCTTGACTATGGTCATTTGTCATGATTGGGTCTCACAGTAATAGATGACATCTTGACCATTGTCATTTGTCACAAAGTCTAACAATAGATGTCATCTTTACCATGGTCATTTATCATAATAAACAGGTCTCAAAAGAAAGAGTATAAATTAAGAAAGAAAGAGAATAAATTAAATGTTGTATAAGTAATGCCTCTCCCTTGGGTACATCAATTGTGTGGAAAGATGGGGTCTGATACACGTGCAACTTCTGCTACAAGGGCAACATCTTATACATGGGCAACATCTGATACATGGGCAACATCTGCTACATGGGCAACATCTGATACATGGGCAACATCTGATACATGGGCAACATCTGATACATGGGCAACATCTGATACATGGGCAACATCTGATACATGGGCAACATCTGATACATGGGCAACATCTGCTACATGGGCAACATCTGCTACATGGGCAACATCTGATACATGGGCAACATCTGATACATGGGCAACATCTGATACATGGGCAACATCTGGCTCTTCTTAACTTGCTGCCCTGATTTTGCACCTTAATTTCCAAAATACAATCCTCCAATCATCTATCAGACTAAGGAGCCATTTATTTAATTCTTTAGATTAAACGTCCATGCTTTAAAACTTAAAAGTTATAATATTATTACATTCTTTCAATTTTTAATGCTCAATAAAACTTTGATGCCTCAATACAATGTTTCTTTCCTCTTGAAACATTTAGTAAAAGTTGAATGAAAGTTCTAAAACATTCACATGGGGACACCTTAAGAAACTCACTCTGTTAAATACATTGAAAACTTGACCTTCCCCCTTAAAATCATTGTTTACATATTTCCATTGCACCCCTTTAAAATCATTGTTTACATATTTCCATTGCACCCCTTTAAAATCATTGTTTACATATTTCCATTGCACCCCTTTAAAATCAGTGTTTACATATTTCAGCTGCACCTTTGGCTTTCACTTTTAAAAACATTGTTTACATATTTCAGCTGTACCTTTGACCTTCAACCTTCAACCTTTAAAATCATTGTTAACATATTTCAGCTGCACCTTTCAAAATGTCCAAAATGTCTCCACCAAAGTCTGGCATTTCTACCGTATATCCCTGATCTACGAATACCTTGACCGCCCATCTCTGGTTCCTCCCATTATATTCCTAAACCACTTGTGGAGAGCTCTTCGTCATCTGTTGATTAAAAAAGGCTACATGTCAGCAGAACATAATGCATTTAGTAAGAGATTTCCTTTTTCCTTTCAGTAACAATTTCTAACAACATATACTGTGAAATAAATTTTTTTAAATAAATCATTCAAAATTTATTTCTATTATTTCTTTTTTTAAAATAATAAATAAGATTTTTTTATCATGCAGTAAAATTGAAATATTTTTTCTCTGTAGATATACTTTTTAATTGAGGATTTTTATGGATGCAAAACCATAGGTGATTTTATAATTTCTATGTAGTTAAGTTTTAGTGTACTGTATATTTTCTTGTAGGGGTACCATTGAGTGATGAAGTGAACCTACGTCTGAGCTTGTTTGAAAAGGAAGCAATGGAGGTTTATCTGGCCAACTCGTCCATACGAGAGCGGGAGCAGCTGGACAGTAGAGTAGCCTCGACTGCAGAGAGGTCAGTTTCTTTCTGTACATAATTTCTGTAAATAATCTCAATGATTTTTTGATGGTGAACAAGTGTGTCTGGTCTTTGTTTTTATCTATGTGTTAGATCACTCTCATGGTGGTCTGTAGTGTCGTATAAAGCAGTTGGATATTTTACTGGCTACACAAGATCTTTTTATGATTTTGTTAAATGAAGAGATACCCTACTTCATCTGATCTATTGGTCTCCATGTTTTCAGAAAGGGAAATAAATATTTGTCTATACAAACCACAAAGATGTTAGTTGTACCATAATTTTTTGGATGTTATGCGTGCCACTAAAGATGCTGACACTAACCAGATTCTAACATGAATGAATAAGGCACTTAAAGAAACTTGACATTAGTTGCTGATCTCAGAATTATAGAAAAGCTCACCAACCTCTGTAAAAGAAATTGACTTCATGCTTATTTTTTTTTATATATTTTAGTTATGAAAACTATATAAGTATCTCATCTCAGACATAGTTATGTCCATAGAAGATGGCATGGTCAAGTAGTAGAGGCTTGACTGCCAGCCCTAAATGTTTCAAGTTTGGATCTTTGTCCAGACTAGTGACTGTAAGATGTCTCTGAGTCCACCCAGCTCTAATGGGTACCTGACTCACATTAAGCAAAGTAAAGATGGCTATGAATAGTGTGGCCCACACTATCCTTTCATATGCTGACGTCAAGAAACATTGCTCCACTTTATTTGCCCTTTGGATCATTGATTCTGAAAGGACAACTTTACTTACATCCCCCTTCTCTTCCTCTAGACTAGAAATAGTGATGGATGACTTGAAGAGAATTAAAGAAGCTGTCCAGCAACAAGAGAAAGGGCTGAACTCTGCAGAACAAATGGTCACCCCAGCAAAGAGTATACCACTGGGAGCCTCTACCTCATCCATTGTGTCACAATCTGATGTCACCCCTAGGATCACTGCACACAGTAGCAGGTATATTTGTTGATCATACAAACTAAAGGTAGAGCCTGAAAGAGCTGCATGAAAGAAACTGCACGCTAAACACTTTTTAGATTAGAAAATTTCAAGTTCCCCGCTCAGGAGAGGAAAAAGTCTGAAAGAAACACTGGTGTTGCGCTTAGCCACTACTCGAAGAATTGCATGAAATAAACTCTACACGCAAAACGCGAAGCCCCACCCAAAAAATTGCATGAAAGAAACTCTACACACAAACCACTTTTTAGCATAGACACATTAATTAGGCGGTAATTTTATAATAGAGTATCGATGACTACATTTCTTTTGAGTTGGGGGGGGGGGGGGGGCTTAGACGTTCTTTCTCGAGGGTGGGGCTTCGCCCCTACCCGAAGAATTGTATGAAAGAAACTCTTCATGCAAACCACTTAGATTAGACAAAATTGGCTTTTTTTAACTCAATGTTTACTCGACAATCAATGACGTCATATTACTGTGTGGACTCTCCGACTTGATACTATTTTCTACTATATGCTAAATGTGACGTCATATTTCGCTTTACTATGAAAGTTTTTAATTTGCTTGTATTTTCTCTTTAGCGTTCTTGTCAGATACATAGATAGATAGACAGATAGATAGATAGACAACTTTTTAACTATGTTTATTTATTATAGTATTAGCCCTACCCACCAATATATCTTCTAGTCCAACTTTTTAACTATGTTTATTTATTACAGTAATAACCCTACACACCAATATATCTTCTAGACCAAGCTTTTAACTATTTTGTTTATTTACAACAGTATTAGCCCAGGGGATGAGATAGTGCTGCAAGCACAGATGAAAGATCTTCAGCAGCAGACATCCCAGAATTCCCTGCGACTGATGGAGCTGACAGCCATGCTGGAGAAGCTGCTCAAACAAAAAGACTGAACCATACAAAACAAATGGGTGGGTCTGTCATGTGACCATGTTAAAAATAACTTTAGGTATGTCATGTGACAAAATGTTAAATATAGCTTTGGTTGTCATGTGACCATGCTAAAAATTGCTTTGGGTTTGTCTAATGTTGACAATTGCTTTGGGTATGTCATGTGATCAACAATGTCTTTCATGTGACAAATGTTAAATATAGCTTTCTGTAGCCTACATCATGTGTCCAACAATGTTGAATCAAACTTTTTTGTGACCTTTTAAAAGCTCATCCAGAAAGATATTACCTCATCTGCTGATGAACAGAGATCCATTTTATCTAGATATCTGAAGTTTATCTCAGACGAAATAGATTAAAAACAAGTAATTTAAATTTCATTATTCATAGGCCTACTGATTTTAATCAAATGCTTTTTAATTGTATTTAAGTAATCCAATTTTGGTCTTCAAAATTTTCATTTGAAAAATTTTAATATCAAATATTAGAACTAAATTGTAAAACCTTTTTTTTTAAAAAAAGGGTTTTACATTATTTTTGTGTAAACCTTTCTTGTGTTTGTTTATAGATATATTGGTATGAGCATTTTAATTTATCTAACCGGAGTCTTTACACATTTTGTTAGGTGTAATTTTATATTTAGTGTTCTGTTTTAAAATCAATATTTTTATATCTATTATTCTTATTATTAATGTAACTATGTTTTTGATTTCCGGTTATGGAATATTTGTTAATGTTAACTACATTTTTTAATGGTAGTAATTAGAAACATTCCCTGTGTTTTTTATGTGACAGATAATGTTTTTTGACAGATAATTTTTTTTCTTATCTGGCAATACTAGTACATTTTTATTTTGATATTTATTTGTTAAAGACAAATCCTAATGACTCCACCGGTTTTTGGTTGCAGAGATTTCATATCTGCTTTTTGGCACACACTGCTTCGTAGTGAATACACTTTTACATGAAATATTTTGTGGGTATTTTCTTTTTAATAGTCACACCAGTTAATTGTGTGAATATATTATTCAATCAATTACTTCACTAGTCCACCTAGTTTAGCTGGTTTAGTTTCCATTCTCAATTTTTAAAAATAGTTTTAATGTTCACAGTTGTAGCTCTGTGAGATAATTTGAAAGATAATTCAGATGGTATTATTTGTGAACAAATATATTTATGGAACAATGGCATAAAGCAAACAATTTCTTGACTTAAGCTCTGATATATGGATACTTTTTTGGGCATTAATTCAAAATTCAGCAAAGTTTTAAATAATTACTAAACCAATTATTTTTCAGCAGACATAACTTACATCAACATGAAATTTAAAAAACAGTTATTTTAAGAGTATTTGTTATTTTAAATTGATTCTTTTTAGATTTTTACAGTATGCCTACAGACTTTAGCTTTAAAACAAATATTATCTCCCTTGTTTTTAGCTGCATGTCTTTTAATGCAGCTTTAAAATTTTCTTTTACAACACAAATACATTGCTCACTTTGAGATGTGTTTTATATAAATAGATAATAATGTTATATTTATATTAATATCGTTTTGCCTGAAATGTTTATTTTTTCAGCAAATTTTGTTACTTGTTGAATCTCACCTGACACTTTTATTATTTATACAGAAGTGTGGTCTATACATTTTACACTGAACTACTTAAGTTTACATTTATATTTTTATACAACTATTTTCTTTTATGCATAATAAATGTGAAATTATTTTATTAATTAATTTGCAACTATTTAATTGACTTATGTGACATTAATTAATGTATTAATACTAATAGAATATCAGTTAGTTGATTAATGTGATATTAATTGATTAATATATTAGTTGATTATAGTGATATACAAATTAATTAATGTGATATTAGTTAAGAGATAAACCTTATATTAATTAATGGATTAACATTTTATTTCGCTGATAAATGTGCTACTAGTTTTTTAAAACCTACAAATAAAACCTGCCTGTGATGACCTTTACATTGAACTGCAGCAAAAGTCTGATCTCAAATTTTTTTTACTGTGAATTTCATGTGCACTTATTTGCTCAAAAACAATTTTTTTTGCCTTATTACATTCCTTATTGTTTTATATTTTAATTATTATTTGAGTTGATGGCTGATGTGTTTATAAATCAAGTGCAAGCATTCTAGGCTTGATGTTTTAGCCAGGAACATATACTGTTGCTGTAATTCAGGTTTTGTTTATATTTCCAAAGATTGTTTGTTCTGCAAATTGGCCAGATAAATCGCTGACCTCAGCAAATTGACCAATATTTCAATTTTTTCAATGTTTGTTTTTGCTGTGATGCTCAAAAAAAGTAATATAAAATTTCCATTTTTTATTTAAATTATGATAATTAATTGTGAATTGTAAACAAAATGGAAATTTTTTTTTTTAATAATGCAAACTATTTTTACAATTACATGTTACCATTTTAAATATCTAATTCTTTCAGAATCATGTTAAATTTTTTGTAAACAATTTTTTTTAACATTCTAAATTTCTAATTCTTTTAAAAGCATGAATATCTAATTCTTCAAATAACAAATATCGCATATTTTTAAAAGCTTGAATATCTATCTCCTTAAATAATAAATATCTAATTCTTTCAAAAGCATGAATATCTAATTGTTCAAATAATAAATATCTAATTCTTTCAAAAGCTTGAATATCAAATATCTAATTCTTTTAAAAGCATGAATATCTAATTCTTCCAAAGCGAGTTGCTTAATATTTTTGTATTAATATTTAAATTTTTTTTACTGTTAACAACCTTTTGAACTTTGTAAGTCAATCTCTGCAATTTCAATGTATGCTGAAAATTTAATTTTTTTCATTCAATTGTGGTTTTTCAAAAACACTACTTGGTAATTTAAAAGCTATTTAAAAAAAAAAAAACTAAATATAAATAAAGTAGAATAAAATGAGTAGGTACAAAGTTTTTTGTTTATGCCTCTGTCTGTTCAAATACAAAATCTTTACAAATTGTAATGTCAATTCAAAATAGTTGAGTTTTGTTTCTTAAACATGCAATGTATTTAATGTTGTTTTTTTTTAAATTTAGATATATATAGATCACTATAGTTTAGTTTTTAGTTTTTCTCAACACTAGTAGATAAATTTATGCAATGAATATCTAGGATCTATTTAAACAGAATTTAAAATTGAGGGAGAAAAAAGAATAGAAAAATGGTTTAGCTTTAGATTTTAATCAATTTATTGTTAAAACAAACACAGAGAGAGAGGGAGAGAGAAAGAGAGTGATATACATAAAGTGTGTTAATGATACATATATCCTTTTCTTCTTCTTCTTTGTTCTTAATTTTTTCGCAGTTGACACATATCCTTAATATATCCTTTAAAAGCTAATACTTTTTTTGGCCCCTTTACTTGACTAGATAAAAGAAATGTGTTTAGTGTAATTCACTATGAAATAATATTTGGTCCGGTAAACTTGAATGATATTTTTCTGATTGTGTATCTTCTGATAAATTATTTTTACTTTTCTTTGTTCCATCAGAAAATAGATAATCCCCTAGAAATCTGATGTTCCTTTGATCTATCAGCTAACAGATGTCACCAAACAAACAAAAAATAGTGCTATCTTTGTCCCATCACTGTTAAAAATGACTGTGTCTCAAACTAGGGAATTTTTTTTCCTTTTTCCTTCATAAAGTATTTATAAATACTGTGTGCCATATTATCACTTAGAAACAATTTTCAGAAAACAGTCCCATATTTACAGGTCTATCGCAAGCATCTTGCACAATTTGTTCTTGATAACTAGTCTTTCTACTGTGTAGTTTTGGCTCCATTGGTTTTAGAAAATTACAGAACCTTAATGAGAAACAGCAATATCAAGGCAATTTGAATAGCCATGATTACAAATGGACAACTACATTTACTACAATTTTTGTTTTTATTGATAATTCTTTTTCAAACTCCTAACTATTATTCAATAGCATAATTTAATTTAAAAAAAAGATAATGAAAATGTGAAAAGATCACAGCATTTATTTCAATTTACAAAATATTTATTACGGAATGTGGTTCAACATTTCCAGATTCGTTTTTTTGATAAATTTTTTAAAAGAAATTATGCATTTTTAATATTTTTTAATTGTTTAATATATTTGCTTAACAATATACATTTAGTGGTTAAACAAATATACAATTCTAAAAGTTCTAAATTCATATTGTTTTCAACAATCAAGTATCTTTTGCACTTTGATGTGTAGAGAAATGCTGTGTTCCAATAAATGTTTCAATTTCAATGATGTTCTAGCTTTTGTTTTCCTTTCCATTCAACATATCTTCTATTATAAATTGTATATCTTGTTTCATGTTTTGTATTCTTTGTTATACTGTTTTTTTTTTGCTATAAGTTTTACCGTCTGTTTTTTTTTTTTCTGTGGAAGATGATCATCATCTGAATTTCTAGTAGAAAAATTAACTTCTACTAAATGGAGGGAATAAATCAACTTGGAATTGTTTAATGTAACAGCTTAAATAACAGACATTTTTGGTTAATTCCATGTCTGTTATGCCTGTGGAATCTTGCAAGTTTTCAACCCTCAACAATGACAAGTTTAGCATGTGCCTATTCCGAAGATAATGCCAATATTTATGCAATAGATTAGGTGAAGTAGAGTTCATCTAGAACTAATTTTATTTTTAGGTTTAGAACTAGGTTACAAAAATGTGTAGATAAAGCTACACAAAGTATTCAATGTAGTCATTCATTTGTCACTCACACAATTTCAGTCTTAAAATAAAAACTGGAAAAACATTTTTTAGAGAAATAATTTATAGTATTTAATAGTTTCATGATAGTACAAATACATACCAGTAATAAATTAATGATCCAGCTTATAATAAAAAAAAATGTATTTTTTCAGTACTAAAATTCATGCCATAAGTATGACCAGTATTAGTTATTTAAGAAATGGGCAAATGCCTGATATGTATGAATTAATGGGCATATGCCTGTACAGTATAAATGATAGAGATAACTTACCAGTATACATATATTAATGAGTAGGTTATGAATAATAGCAGTAATAGTAATTATTTAACAGGTGTATAAAAAAAATGGTTCTAACTTGCCGAAGCCTTAATTCTCAATCTAAAATTAGTTTTTACAAAAGCAATAAAAAAAAAACTTATCTCCTAACATTTTTAGATGATTTTAAAATTTAATATTATGAAATATCACAGAACTTTTTCTGAAAAAAAAAAACAAAGGCTGAAAATGCCAAATCTGGGCAAGTACAATAATGCTATACAGCAGTCTGAAAAGTAATGCACATAGTGCCAAGTTTGGAAACACTAGCAGTAAAAAAATGATTTGCAGCTATACAGCAGTCAGAGAGGTAATGCAATTACAAAGTATGAAATGTATTTAACAAACAAATTGTGAGAAGATTATGAAACATATACAAATGAAATTTGGCATAATTTTGATACTGTTTGAGTAGCATGGCAATACAAAAACAGAAATATTATTCTTTTTAAGTGTGAAATATTTACAAAACAAAAGAATAAACCTCAGTGCTATTGGAATGTTTTTTTTATATATTGCATTGATTAAGGTTTAATTAAGTACCAACAATGATATAAGCCGTGTACTCAGTTTAAAAATTCAACACTTTGTAATGTTATTTGACGATTACAATATTTCTTTTCAGTGTACACTATTATTCTAATAATAATAAAAAAAAGTTCGTAGCAAAGACATAACCATAAGTAATCTACCTCAATATCTTGCACACCTCTTACTATGCTCCTTTCATCAAAGCAAACAAACAAGATTTACCATCAGAAAATTGCTTTAGTAAACATTAAGCAACAATAATCAACAAATCCCTTTTGACAGTCAGAAAAGGTCAGTTCACAAAAAAAAGAGCAACAGAAAAATGCGCAATGGATTTTATTTTTAACTAAAAAAGATATTAGTAAAAAAAAATGACCATATGTAAAATCTAGCATAATAAAAGATCTTTCTATGAAACAAATGTTGCTATATTAGTACAATGAGTTTACATTTGCACATTTTTCTGTTGGCAAAATTTTTGGTTGCACAATATTCTGTCATGCTTTTTTTGGTCATCAATACATCATAATTTCTCATACCTGTCCCCCCCACCACACACATTTCACAACTTGAAGAACACTACTCATTCATCCAATCACATGACAAACTGGAAGTGAACATGATTGGATATATATTGAGGCACAGCATGGCAACAACAGTCCTAATACTTCCCTGATACAAGACAAACCACTCATTAGTCAGACGTCCCAGAAAGAACTCATCCTCACATCTAGTGAAAGTACTCAACTATACAAACATAACATCCAAAAGCTTACCCAGAATGATTTCACAAGCTTTCAGAAGCTTAGAAAGTACATTATTTAACATCAGTATGATTTACATTGTATTCGACCAAAACTAATTTTGACTCTCCAGCTCCAAAGTTTTAAAAAAAACTGTCTTTAGAGCTCTTTAATTATAAAAAATTAAATTGAGCTAATTTTAAATGAAAAAATATTTTTTAATGCTTAGCCTAGATATCAATGTTTAAATTTTAGACCTTAATTGAAAATGAAATGAAATATATTTAAAGCTCTTGAAACTAGCTAGCCTTATGTTTTATTTAACTGAAATTTGCCAGTAAAAAAGAATTTGATAAGAAGTTTGTATTAATTAAGAAGTCTCAAAAGTTTTACTTGTAAATCTCTGCTCATTGGTTGGACAAAGAGTCTGATGTTACAATAATTTTTTTGAGAATTAAATTTAAATGACATTTCATAATGTTTTAAAAATATGTTAAAATGAATAATTAATTATTGACAAAGTAATAATCTACATCTAGAAATAATGTATCTAGAATTGTTATTTTTGTTGTACTATGGCCTACAATCTCTAACAAAAAATATCAATTAAGAACCTCCTTCAAAAAATGTTTCCGCATTTTAAAGCCAAATTTCTTTAATTGTTTATCAATTAACTTTTTTAGCATGCAGGTATACCGAATTATAGAGATATTTAAATTAAATTTGCATAGATTTTAAGTTTAAAAATAAATTCACCTCTAGTTACTAGTAAATCATTACATTTACATTTTACAAAATAATTAACCTATTTTTATGAATTACAGGCAAATTTTCAGTTTTTTGATTATCTTTAAAAACGTGGCAACTTCACAGAATACCTATGTGTATCCAACTTTGATTTGTTTAAAATTAACTAAATAATGTTGCTGTATCAAATTTATCTTAGTTGTAGAATTATGACCATGACGAAACTTTTTAATACCGCTTGTTGCCATTCATAACATAGTCAGCCCTGGTGTCATTTCTGGCATAATTTCCATCCCCGCGCCCGGCCAGATTTAAATTTGACCTACTCAGCGTGTGCTCCGCTTGGATTAACTCTGTCGTGTATCCATTGCTGAGGTCTGCTGACTCAGCGTAACTGTTGCGCTGGTTGGGTCTTGTAATTTCGTAACCATTGCCGACATAGCTTGGATAGGGGGCGCCGTTTCTGGGGTGTTGAGGCCCATTACCGTTCCCGTACATGGAGTATGGGTTGTTGACTGGGACGTGCTTGTGCGTCACGCCGTTGGCTAGTGGGATTTCATCACGGTTGAATGCGTGGTTGGTGTACTCTGGGCCGTACGGGTTGGCTGGGGTTTGGTTGAACACGTAATCCGCAGTCCTGGACGCTGAGGCCTTGTCGTTGGTTCTGATGTTGCATGTGATGAGGAGAATCAGCGCCAGGATCAGGGCAAGTCCACTTGCGATACAAGCCAGCATGTAACCCCAGTAGTACTGCTTGGTGGCGGGGAGTAGCTCACTAGCATTGATATTTATCTCGACCTCAATGGCCACAACAATCACACCAGCTGCTCCACATAACCCTAATTAGATTTTTAAAATGTACAAATGTTAACTAATTTTTATATATCTATCTTTTTAAATTATTAAAAACACTGGGAACTTATAGTCATATGGAAAATAATGTAAGTACAAAAGTTTTAATTAAATTAGTTAAGTGTAGAAACCAATATGACATGGGCTAACTTGCTTATAAAATAAGAAAAAACAACAATTATCCAATAGCTAACACTTAAGAAAGGCATATCACTGCTTAGAATCAAAGATGGAAAGGTCTAGGGGATGATGAAAATAAACACATACCAGCCAACATAGTCATGACTCCAGTAAAACCATAATCCTTGCTGTCAGGATCCCCGCAACAGTTCTGTATCAGGCTGTACAGGACAGCCAGGAGGTAGCAGGCCATGCCACCAATCCAAACACCTCGTACACCATCCATCCAAACTAGAAAATTGAAAAAAATTTATTTTTAAAAATTAAAGTCGAATTTTTTAAAAATAACTAACTAAAGTAATCAAGGTTTGGCATTGGTCAGTTTAGAATGAATGAATAAAAAGGAAATAGGGCAGTCTATAAAAGTCAATACACATATTTTAGCGAGGATATGTCACAGTTTTACAGTTTAGAAATATAGTTAAAAATAAAGTTAGACAACCAACAAACACAAGTTCAGCAGCATAAAAAGTTTTTTTTTCAGATGAAAATAAAGAGAAAATAAAAAGGCTTCTAGGAGGTTTGATCTCAGTGGGGTGCTGTCTGAAGACTCTGGCAACTAGGCTAATCCCCTCAGTCTCAAGTAATACAAAATACTAAATTTTGACAAATTGGGAATCGATGTCGTGGCCGGGTGGAGAATATGATATCTAAATGTCAGTTGCTGGATCGGAACCCATGTCAACATAGTAAATGTCTTTTTAAATTCTTTCTTTACAGCATTCAAACAGACCCTCTAACTAAGGGGTTGGCAAATTTGAACAATAGCCACTGATCTCAGTACATTCTAAAATGCAGAGGCGTAGCGAGGGGGGTGACATATGTCCCCGGGCGCTGACCTTAGGGGGGGGGCGCGCCAAATTGAAAGTTTGAGGGGGGGGGGGGGTGCAAATGAAAAGTTCGAGGGGGGTGCAAATCGAAAGTTTGTCCCCGGGCGCCGGGAAGGATCGCTAGGCCTCTGCTAAAATGAATAAAAAATTAAAAGTAAACAGCAAAGTAAGCTTTATTAACTTGATGGCCCATAAGACATAAGTAGTTGGTGTACTCAAAGATATCTTACAGACTCATCCTCAGGAACTGAACTCAACAGCTTCTAGGTTGGTAAGCATGCACTCTACCCTTCAACCACACAAACCCACACACAACATGAGAACATAGAAAACAACTTACCAACATCATCACCAAAAGCCTTTTTGGAGCAGTTGGTCATCTTAGCAGTGTCAGTCCCCAAACATCCGACCCAAAGACCTTGGAAGTAAGTGACGCCCCACCAGGTTGGGATGCAGAAAGCGAGGGCGTACACCAGGAAGATGAAGTAGTTGAAGAGAAGAGTCACCTTGTAGATGCTAGCTCTCTGGCTCCACATACCCATTATGGCACTTTTTTGTGGGAACAAGTTTCAAGAGAAGTGATGATCTAGACTTTGTTAAAGTCGATTATCTCCCTTCAAGTCAGAAATTTAAAGTGTTTATCCTTCGTGATGGCAACAATTAATTATCAACAACGAAATGTAATCCGATCCAAGTTTAGTCGAAATAAGACTCCAGTGAAACTATGTCTTCAGTGATAGAACTATGTGATGTCTGTAAATAAAAATAAAAATGAAATCTATTAAAACTTATATGGAAAACATTCAAACGCAATTTAGAAAAAATAATCTACATTTTAATTTAATAATTAATTTTAAAATAATTCACATTGCATGTGTAGTTAGTCTCTAAATATGACGTCAATCGAGGATAATTAAGAAAACCTTTAAAAACAATTGTTTTTTATTTTGCCAACTAATAAGTGGTAGGAACAAATTTCAGTAGCATTATAATGTAGAGCACCGCCTATTGCTGCAGTGACCGGCTGTGTGTGGATATGACGTAAGTGAGACCACACCACCTGTTGCTAGCTTTACTACATAAGTTTCGGCCACTGAAGTAGAAGTTTACCCGATTGTTATTGATTAAAAAACGGGGTTGATACACGGCAAGGAAATTTTATTATGAGGTAAAAATCTACGGAAAGAAAAAACAAAGGATAATATTTTGACGGTAGAGAATTTTTGCGGTTACTGTGTAAGCCCTAGAGGGCGGTTTATAAAGAAACAACTAAAGATTGAGAAACGATAAGAATTAAGTTTATAGTGTAGGCCAGGGGTCTCCAAACTACGGCCCGCGGGCCGGATGCGGCCCGCGAGGTCCTCTCATCCGGCCCGCGGAGATCTTTTTGTCCACGGGAAAAAATGTTTCTTGGAGGTGGCTGAGGAACTTTGCCCAGAAAATTCAAAATAATTTGAAAATGTAGCTTTGGTTGCAATACCATTGCCCGCCGTTTTACAGACATTGGTGAAAATGGCAAGCTTTGTGTGCTAAATATATGGACTTAAGCTGTGTACTGAATACTCTAACGAAGATGGTGAATTTAATAAGGTCATATGGGCTTAACCCTAGATAGTTTAGCGACATGTTGAAAGATACAAACACAGAATCGCAATATTTACTATATTACACAGCAGTACGATGGCTAAGTTGTGAGAAACTTCTGAGCAGAGTATTTAAGTTAAGAAAGGAAATAGGTGACTTCCTGGAAAGTAGGCAAGCCACGTCCATAAATGTCTGGTGAAGAATGAGTATAGCAATTGGCCTCTGCTGCAAACATAACTAGTCATTGAAATTTTCTGAACCCATAACTATAAGAGAGGGAAATATAGTTTCTATACACCCAACTAAAGGCATTTCAGCTACCCCGAAGAGATGCCTGGAAGAAACTCTGGCCCCCGAACTAATATTTGATAGTTAATGCGGCCCTCGGGCTGAAAAGTTTGGAGACCCCTGGTGTAGGCCTACAGTAGTCAATACGATGACTATGAAAGGGATTTAATCTAGTTTTCAGAAGGTATCATAACTCAAGTCAATGATACGTTCGTTGTATTTTCTTTCGTCTCTTCATTTTTCATATCGTAGGTCTATGTTTTAGAAAAATACATATTGGGTTGGTTACATCCCTTGCTTATCTTCGCTTGAATTCTATATTGGTCCCTGTTTGATTATTGCAATTAACGTTCGCCCCAAAACTCCGGTAAAGTACATTTCTGCCATTGCGCAGTTGCCGCCTAAAGGTGTCAAAAACAAAATGAAGTTTCGCATCTCCACGTGATCCTATCACGTGATGCGTGACACCGCCACATTGTCTCAATATTCGGGCGTGGCTGTTTTTTTTCTCTCTTAGAATAAAGAGAAAAAAATCAATTAGAAACGAAACAAAATCAATAGCCGATGGGAGATGTGATCGAAGCTGATATTTGTTCACAGTGAACCCTTGCAAAAATTGTGAATGAACTGTGAAAATTTGGCAGTGTATGTGTGTGGGGGGGGGGAGGGAATTCAATTTTGCTGTCGATTTGATGTGCGTAGGAAGTCGATGTTGAGGTCTGCATTTGACAGGTGTGGGGTGTGTAGATGTGGGTGTACAAAATACGATATCAGTTTTAAAATTCTTCGGATATTGGCCAGGGCATAGTGGCCAGTTTGCGCATGTACGATATATGTCAATTTTAAGCTTTTCGGACACTGGCCAAGATAGTCGGCCAATGCGCGTTTCGGACTTTGGCCGTAACATAATAATATATTACATTTACCCAGCCGTGCAAGTATATCAAGTGATGCAGTAACGAAAGATTGACACCAGCTATCAACGAAGCAAATTAATAACCTACGAAAACTTTCACTCTTGTCTCCTTTTTTTCTCACCCAGCCGATTTAACTTTTGTAATTTACGATTTGAAAAAAAAAGTTTTAAATGTCGTAAATCGATGAAGTTAAAAGTCTTTTCATAACACGGGGACAGGGTGCTAGCCTACCTGTAGGTAGACACTCCATGTGACACCCCGTTATCAACACTACACACCGGCTACACGCCATCTTGAGTCCCTATCGCGTCCGTTGTTTTACTTACCTGGGTCTTAACGTATCGGAAATCGATAAGCTGAGATTAGTTTTTGTGCGCTAATATGGGAGGGTGGATGACAAGGTATGGGGGAAATCGAAATAGTCACGCAGGTGGTTTTAGTAATAAGGGCAGAGTAGGGCACCACGGGCATATGCACGCAGGTGGTTTTTGGTTAGGATAGAGTCATTAGAGCCGAGTGGGGGAATCACGGGCTTATGCATGTACGTGGTTTTTTGTTTTAAGCAAGAAAGGCAGATACACTGGGGCGTACGCATGGTTGTGGTTTAAATAGAATGGAATAATGACTGGTTCCCGATAATTCAAATAAGATGTAGGACTATAGTGGTAGGTAAACAAAACGTATGTGGTACTGTATTTATTTGTAGCAATACCATGTTAGGTAACAGTGCGACTTTATCATATTGAGGTAGTATGTACGAGTGCGATAGGATATGTGTTTAAGTTGGAATGACATGTAACAGTTTGGTAGGCCATGCTTTGTAATGTTGGGATATATTGTAAGAGCAGAGGCGTAGAGAGGGGGGGGGGGGGGGGCGCAGACCGCACCGGGTGACACCATTTAGGGGGGTGACACCAAGGCAAAAAAGAGCAAAATAAATAGAGAAAAATGATAATTCCACTTAATTAAGTGATTAATTCGAGTTTTAAATAGTGTTTTAAGAGGTGCAAATAGAAAGTTTGAGGGGAGGTGCAAATTGAAAGTTTGAGGGAGGGGGGTGCAAATCGAAAATTGAAAGTTTGTCCCCTGGAAGGGTCGCTAACGCCTCTGGGAGTGACACCATTAAGTGTCGCATCGGGTGACACCCGACCTCGCTATTTCTTGCCTTGGTGTCACCCCCCTAAATGGTGTCACTCGGTGCGGTCCGCATCGCCGCCCCCTCGCTACGCCTCTGATGATATGTAACAGTGTTGTAGGATATGTTATTTAATGTTGGGTTAGTATGTCGCGTTGCGATATTGAACACGGATATAAGCAACATCAACAGTATGTAACAACCAGATGGTATGTAACAACAACCAGATGGTATGTAACAACAACCAGATGGTATGTAACATGGCCGTGTTGTCTAGCATTTCAATGACCAGTGACAGATGACAGTTCAATGACAGACGACGCAGATGACAGTAAGTTAAACCACGTGACAACTGCCCCACCCACGGCCCGTGAACAAAAATTGTACGCGTATATAGGGCCTAACTGTCAAAATAATTTGGTAGGCATCAGGGAGACACGTTCCATAGTGTTGACCATATCTGGATATTGCCTAAGGACAACATTCCTGAAATCTACACTGCACCAAGTAGATAAACCACGCCCTGTTAAAATGCTATTACTTTTAGCTCACCACAATGAATATTTACTAATGTATAATTGAATGTATAGCCCTGAGACAATCAATTATGTCCGACTTTAAATAAAAGGTCATTATAAAAAAAATGTAGGTACTATGTGTAGAGCCAGTTTTATGGTCCCTTCAATGTGTGATTATCAATGTGCTGATTTATATGACGTGTGTATACAGGAGACAACACGGATGAGTACAGAAATCACCTGATGTGGGGTTATCATCATAGCTTATTTGTGTTGTAATGAATGGTATCATTAGAGATGGTGCGAAACGATGGAGTAAGGAAGAAAAAACAAAACACGAACAAAGCTATGTGATTATTTGTTATGCAGGCGCTATGTTATAATCGACTTTGACTTAACTTAGACTGGATGTTACAAGAGTTCAACTAATCCCTTACGTTTCATAATGTTTGGCCTCTGTTATGATCACGAGATCACAAGTTAAAAGCCGGCTTAAATTTCTGCACACAAATCACAAAAAAATAGGGTCCTTTTAATTTCACACACATAACTCACAAAAATGGGGTCCTTTTATGTTTTAAATGTAAAAAAATGGGAGCATTTAAGAAATAAACCAAGATTAGGAGCGCTTCATAAATAAACCCACAATGGGGGAACTTCAGGAATACATTTATATAACCCACACAGATTGTGGGGGGGGGGGGGGGAAATAATTACATCTGACACACAAATAATGGCCATTATATTTTAGAAGGAAACGGACTTTTCTCTTGGCATTTTTATTGTTGCACAACACTAACGACAATTGTAAATTACTATCCAAAAATAGAGCAGGTCACGAACTAATTACCAGAACAATTATCCCCCTGTTCTCTCGGACATAATCCCCTCCACCCTCGGCTGTACGAGTCTCATGGTGCTGGGACATAACCCCCTTCACCCTCGGCTGTACGAGTCTCATGGTGCTGGGACATAATCCCCTTCAGCCTCGGCTGTACGAATCTCATGGTGCTGGGACATAACCCCCTTCACCCTCGGCTGTACGAGTCTCATGGTGCTGGGACATAACCCCCTTCATCCTCGGCTGTACGAGTCTCATGGTGCTGGGACATAACCCCCTTCACCCTCGGCTGTACGAGTCTCATGGTGCTGGGACATAACCCCCTCCACCCTCGGCTGTACGAGTCTCATGGTGCTGGGACATAACCCCCTTCACCCTCGGCTGTACGAATCTCATGGTGCTGGGACATAACCCCCTTCACCCTCGGCTGTACGAGTCTCATGGTGCTGGGACATAATCCCCTTCACCCTCGGCTGTACGAATCTCATGGTGCTGGGACATAATCCCCTTCAGCCTCGGCTGTACGAATCTCATGGTGCTGGGACATAACCCCCTTCACCCTCGGCTGTACGAGTCTCATGGTGCTGGGACATAACCCCCTTCACCCTCGGCTGTACGAATCTCATGGTGCTGGGACATAACCCCCTTCACCCTCGGCTGTACGAGTCTCATGGTGCTGGGACATAACCCCCTTCACCCTCGGCTGTACGAGTCTCATGGTGCTGGGACATAACCCCCTTCAGCCTCGGCTGTACGAGTCTCATGGTGCTGGGACATAACCCCCTTCACCCTCGGCTGTACGAGTCTTATGGTGCTGGGACATAACCCCCTTCACCCTCGGCTGTACGAGTCTCATGGTGCTGGGACATAACCCCCTTCACCCTCGGCTGTACGAATCTCATGGTGCTGGGACATAACCCCCTTCACCCTCGGCTGTACGAGTCTCATGGTGCTGGGACATAACCCCCTCCACCCTCGGCTGTACGAGTCTCATGGTGCTGGGACATAACCCCCTTCACCCTCGGCTGTACGAATCTCATGGTGCTGGGACATAACCCCCTTCACCCTCGGCTGTACGAGTCTCATGGTGCTGGGACATAACCCCCTTCACCCTCGGCTGTACGAGTCTCATGGTGCTGGGACATAACCCCCTTCACCCTCGGCTGTACGAGTCTCATGGTGCTGGGACATAACCCCCTTCACCCTCGGCTGTACGAGTCTCATGGTGCTGGGACATAACCCCCTTCACCCTCGGCTGTACGAGTCTCATGGTGCTGGGACATAACCCCCTTCACCCTCGGCTGTACGAGTCTCATGGTGCTGGGACATAACCCCCTTCACCCTCGGCTGTACGAATCTCATGGTGCTGGGACATAACCCCCTTCACCCTCGGCTGTACGAGTCTCATGGTGCTGGGACATAACCCCCTCCACCCTCGGCTGTACGAGTCTCATGGTGCTGGGACATAACCCCCTTCACCCTCGGCTGTACGAATCTCATGGTGCTGGGACATAACCCCCTTCACCCTCGGCTGTACGAGTCTCATGGTGCTGGGACATAATCCCCTTCACCCTCGGCTGTACGAATCTCATGGTGCTGGGACATAATCCCCTTCAGCCTCGGCTGTACGAATCTCATGGTGCTGGGACATAACCCCCTTCACCCTCGGCTGTACGAGTCTCATGGTGCTGGGACATAATCCCCTTCAGCCTCGGCTGTACGAGTCTCATGGTGCTGGGACATAACCCCCTTCACCCTCGGCTGTACGAGTCTTATGGTGCTGGGACATAACCCCCTTCACCCTCGGCTGTACGAGTCTCATGGTGCTGGGACATAACCCCCTTCACCCTCGGCTGTACGAATCTCATGGTGCTGGGACATAACCCCCTTCACCCTCGGCTGTACGAGTCTCATGGTGCTGGGACATAACCCCCTCCACCCTCGGCTGTACGAGTCTCATGGTGCTGGGACATAACCCCCTTCACCCTCGGCTGTACGAATCTCATGGTGCTGGGACATAACCCCCTTCACCCTCGGCTGTACGAGTCTCATGGTGCTGGGACATAACCCCCTTCACCCTCGGCTGTACGAGTCTCATGGTGCTGGGACATAACCCCCTTCACCCTCGGCTGTACGAGTCTCATGGTGCTGGGACATAACCCCCTTCACCCTCGGCTGTACGAGTCTCATGGTGCTGGGACATAACCCCCTTCACCCTCGGCTGTACGAGTCTCATGGTGCTGGGACATAACCCCCTTCACCCTCGGCTGTACGAGTCTCATGGTGCTGGGACATAACCCCCTTCACCCTCGGCTGTACGAGTCTCATGGTGCTGGGACATAACCCCCTTCACCCTCGGCTGTACGAGTCTCATGGTGCTGGGACATAACCCCCTTCACCCTCGGCTGTACGAGTCTCATGGTGCTGGGACATAACCCCCTCCACCCTCGGCTGTACGAGTCTCATGGTGCTGGGACATAACCCCCTTCACCCTCGGCTGTACGAATCTCATGGTGCTGGGACATAATCCCCTTCACCCTCGGCTGTACGAATCTCATGGTGCTGGGACATAATCCCCTTCACCCTCGGCTGTACGAATCTCATGGTGCTGGGACATAATCCCCTTCAGCCTCGGCTGTACGAATCTCATGGTGCTGGGACATAACCCCCTTCACCCTCGGCTGTACGAGTCTCATGGTGCTGGGACATAATCCCCTTCAGCCTCGGCTGTACGAGTCTCATGGTGCTGGGACATAACCCCCTTCACCCTCGGCTGTACGAGTCTTATGGTGCTGGGACATAACCCCCTTCACCCTCGGCTGTACGAGTCTCATGGTGCTGGGACATAACCCCCTTCACCCTCGGCTGTACGAATCTCATGGTGCTGGGACATAACCCCCTTCCCCCTCGGCTGTACGAGTCTCATGGTGCTGGGACATAACCCCCTCCACCCTCGGCTGTACGAGTCTCATGGTGCTGGGACATAACCCCCTTCACCCTCGGCTGTACGAATCTCATGGTGCTGGGACATAACCCCCTTCACCCTCGGCTGTACGAGTCTCATGGTGCTGGGACATAACCCCCTTCACCCTCGGCTGTACGAATCTCATGGTGCTGGGACATAACCCCTTCACCCTCGGCTGTACGAGTCTCATGGTGCTGGGACATAACCCCCTTCACCCTCGGCTGTACGAATCTCATGGTGCTGGGACATAACCCCCTTCACCCTCGGCTGTACGAATCTCATGGTGCTGGGACATAACCCCCTTCACCCTCGGCTGTACGAGTCTCAAGGTGCTGGGACATAACCCCCTTCACCCTCGGCTGTACGAATCTCATGGTGCTGGGACATAACCCCCTTCACCCTCGGCTGTACGAATCTCATGGTGCTGGGACATAACCCCCTTCACCCTCGGCTGTACGAGTCTCATGGTGCTGGGACATAACCCCCTTCACCCTCGGCTGTACGAGTCTCATGGTGCTGGGACATAACCCCCTTCACCCTCGGCTGTACGAATCTCATGGTGCTGGGACATAACCCCCTTCACCCTCGGCTGTACGAGTCTCATGGTGCTGGGACATAACCCCCTTCACCCTCGGCTGTACGAGTCTCATGGTGCTGGGACATAACCCCCTTCAGCCTCGGCTGTACGAGTCTCATGGTGCTGGGACATAACCCCCTTCACCCTCGGCTGTACGAGTCTTATGGTGCTGGGACATAACCCCCTTCACCCTCGGCTGTACGAGTCTCATGGTGCTGGGACATAACCCCCTTCACCCTCGGCTGTACGAATCTCATGGTGCTGGGACATAACCCCCTTCACCCTCGGCTGTACGAGTCTCATGGTGCTGGGACATAACCCCCTCCACCCTCGGCTGTACGAGTCTCATGGTGCTGGGACATAACCCCCTTCACCCTCGGCTGTACGAATCTCATGGTGCTGGGACATAACCCCCTTCACCCTCGGCTGTACGAGTCTCATGGTGCTGGGACATAACCCCCTTCACCCTCGGCTGTACGAGTCTCATGGTGCTGGGACATAACCCCCTTCACCCTCGGCTGTACGAATCTCATGGTGCTGGGACATAACCCCCTTCACCCTCGGCTGTACGAATCTCATGGTGCTGGGACATAACCCCCTTCACCCTCGGCTGTACGAGTCTCATGGTGCTGGGACATAACCCCCTTCACCCTCGGCTGTACGAATCTCATGGTGCTGGGACATAACCCCCTTCACCCTCGGCTGTACGAGTCTCATGGTGCTGGGACATAATCCCCTTCACCCTCGGCTGTACGAGTCTCATGGTGCTGGGACATAACCCCCTTCACCCTCGGCTGTACGAGTCTCATGGTGCTGGGACATAACCCCCTTCACCCTCGGCTGTACGAGTCTCATGGAGCGCCGCATATTGCCATGTTAGCAAACAGCTCCATTAATCTCACTGCTAATCCACCCAGTCCGACGCCGGGGAGTTTAGACCCCAGAACAAGAAGCTTAGCTTAATCCCAAGGTTCGGATAAGCCGGGATAAAGGTTAAGAAGATAAACTCTTGCACGTGATGGGAATCGATAACAGACACTGTATAATAAGATAAATTTAGCCGCGCGTGCAACAACGAATGAAAAGTTTTAATTACGTTCCGAAGGCCCTTAAGTATGAGGAAACGAATCAATAATGAAATCAGTGCTGGGCTGTGCAATCAAGAACTGTGTCTATCTCAAGATTCAAACAACGGATAACGAATTATCTCTTGGGTTATTTTTAGTTACGGTTTAAGATAATAGACAACGTAATGCTCTAGGTTATTTCTGCTAAAATTTTATCAGGAAGGAAGTGGCATGATCTAAACCAGTACGTTTCTTGGAACCGGTGTTTCTTCAGACTTTTTCCTGCGGAGAGGTGGGAGGGGGGTGGCACTTGAAACTTTCAGAGGGGGGGGGGGACGGACGGACACTGATAAAAGATATTTTCTATATAAATTCTATTTCGGTGGGGGGGGGGGGGGGGAGGGTAGACGTTCTTGGGGGAGGGGGGATTTTAAACAATGTAAATGGTTAGTGTACATTCTTCAAGTATGGAATTTTACAATATGTATTTTTTATTGGGTTTACTTTCTAAAAATGTTACTCTTGGATTGTTGTTTTTTCTCTCAACATACGGAAGTTTAAAAAAAAAATTAACGTGAAATGTCAACCTTTCTAACCCAGAAGAGCCAATTTTTAAAACAAACTCCTGTGTTTGTTTAGTGCAGGAAACACAGACACAGTTCGCCCAGTACCACGCCATCACCAGTTGTTACAAGACGCAGACATTTAAAAAAGAAGCAACATCTATCCCAAACCTTTTTATGTCGTACACGATTCACAAAAGGGACTGCGTTATTTTTGTCAGAAATCAAGATGTGGACGGCGGTCGGTGTGGGTCGGTTGGATAAAGCTCATGGTTGCTAAACCGATGGGCCCTGAGTTGGAATGGGGGGGGGGGGGGGAGAGGGAAGGACAGATGAGGTTCGATAGCCGGGGACAGAAACCCAATTAGGAGAGAAACCTCCTAAATCAAACAACTGCTATCTTGTAATTTGTTCTTGGTTGGACAAAGGCTGTGGAAGCCAATCAAGAACAGGCTGGAATTAACGGCCAGGGGCGTAGCGAGGGGGGGGGGGGCGGACCGCACCGGGTGACACCATTTAGGTGGGTGACACCAAGGCAAAAAATAGCAAAATATATAGAGAAAAACTTGAGGGGGGTGCAAATCGAAAGTTTGAGGGAGGGGGGTGCAAATCGAAAACTTGAGGGGGGGGGTGCAAATCGAAAATTTGAAAGTTTGTCCCCGGTAAGGGTCGCTACGCCTCTGGTGGCACTATTAAGTGCCGCACCGGGTGACACCCGACCTCGCTACGCCACTGCAACGGCCTATATAGTACATGTTATATACTTAATTTTGTTCTACAGTTAAGAACGAAGAAGAAGATGCGATCTATTAAAGTTGGTAAGATTTACTGTAAGTTACCGTCGTGACTGCTTATGTTGTTAAGTCATGTTCTCATTGGGGCCATAAATAGCCTCATGGTTAAAAGGAGGCGGGACTCACTTATATGACGAGGTTCTACGTGGGGGAAGGGGGAGAGTGGGTTCAAGAAATGTGAGGTAGCATTCGTTATATATTTTCTTCAGAATACAAAATAGGAGCAATTTTACTATTATAGTTATTATAGTTTTTAACTTGTGAGATAATTAAGAAAAAAAAAAGGGGGGGGGGAGAATAACTGGTATTTTGTGAGAAAGCGTGTAACATAATAGGTTCAACGGAAAAGTTAGACTACGACAGCGTGACGTCATTTATGAGCGACCGTACGTGACCGTACTAGATGCCATAAATCACTCGTCCAATATTTTGACCCGCAACAACACCCTAAAGCCTGTTGGGTGGTACAACTACACTGCCCCCCTCCCCATCTCCACACAAAAACTAGGCGTTTGTTTTACCATTTTATGATGCGCTAGCGACCAGTACTGTGACTATCTATAGGTGGTACAACTATGCGAACGAATGTTTAACCTTTCATGATGCACTAGCCAGTTACTGTGATGGCCCATACGTGGTATACCTACACTGCCCCTCTCCCTCCCCCCTTTACTGCCCCCCCCTCCCACCCCCCTTTTCACAAACTAGACTTATGTTTTAACATTTTATGATACACCAGCCACCACTACTGTGACTATCCGTGTCAGGAATGTTCCTCGCATGAAAACTCAGGCGTCAACACAGTCATTTGTCTAGCGCTTGTCAGCATTTTTTTCCACAATGTTTTCATAACTCAAGGTTTTCATAACTCAATGTAAAGTCTGATCAAAGAAGTCTAACATTGTGTCAGATGTATGTGTTATGTAAACTGTGTATGACACAGCAGGTAACGATGTGATATGACAGGCATGTATGTTCTCAATTATGAGCATTATGAACATACCAAGTTTACATTGACTATGCGGTTGAACAATAACATACAGCATAACTAATACGATTAAGTCCAGACGATAGTGTCATAATGCGGAGCGGTACGCACCGGGTGACACCAAATCGAAAATTGTAAAATTTACTGTTAAACATAATACAAAGGTAAGGGAGACAGGTGAAACTAACCGAAAATGCACACTTTTTAAGAGGGTGGGGTAGGGGAGGGGTGGGGTGACAACCCTAGTTTCCGCACCGGGTTAAACTCGACACAGCGACGCCACTGAGGTCAAATTATAAGACGGTGAAGTCTGCGGTCCATCTCGCACTTGATGATAGATCAGGGGTCGGCAACCTGCGGCTCGCGAGCCGCATGCGGCTCTTTTGATGTCAAGATGCGGCTCTCCAGCTCCTTGAACAAATACTAATAATCTTAATAAAAAATAAAATATTTGAAATAAAAAAAATGTTAATGGCTCTTTAAAACCAGGGAAATTTTGAAAATTGTAACTTTTGGCTCTTCCGCTTCAAAAGGTTGCCGACCCCTGTGATAGATAGATGGTATAATGCGTGTACATTGACACAATGCGTGTAAATTGATGATATAACGCGTGTAAATCTATGTGTATTGGTATGACGCCTACAAATTTGATACAATGCTTGTAAAATGACGATGTGACGCGTATAAACTGATAATAGAACGCGTGTAAACTGATAACATTATGCGTGTAAATTAATGACATAACGCGTGTAAATTGAAGATAACTAAGGCTATATGAACATGAGCTCAACGTCATTCGCCATAGTTAACATTCAGTTCTAAGAAATAGGATGTTATGAAATAAAATACTTTGAATTAAGCAATGCTTCCATGAAGAGAATAAACTTTTTAAAAAAAAATCACATCGGTGCATTGAATTCGCAATTGCATTTGTTTCACTCTAATGTTTTCTAGGACTTCTTGTTTATTGAACTTTTAAAAAGAAAAGTGTGTGCACAGAGAAAAGAAAACAAAAAAGGCGTGCCCAGTGGTATGCCCAAATTAGGGCATATGCCCCATAACTTGACATCATAGCCTGCTCTCAAAACAAACCTCAGTATCAATACCCTGAAGGGACATACCACGCAAACAGTTTAACTTACAAGCGAATGCCCATTAGAAGGGTAAAGTGTACATTATTGGGCTACACAACACAAGAATTCCCAGACCTATTCAAATTGTTTTCTTTTGAAATATGACACTCCAGTAATGTGTGTGTGGGGGGGGGGGGGGGGGGGGGGAGAAGAGGGGGCAGGTAACTCAACGTCTTGCTGAATGGCTAGTGTTAGCTTTTACAATAACTATTGTTATGAGTCATATTGGTGAACAGAACTCAAAGTTACGATCAACTAAAGACACACACAAACTGTACGTGTGAGACTATTGTGTAATGGCAGAGGTAGCCATAGGACAGCTCATAATGGGGAAATGTTGAAATATGTGCAGGTGTTGTGTGAGGTGTGTGTGGTCGAGTCACGTGATACAGGTGAGAGAGGGCTTAATAATATAGGCATTTCTATTGACAGCGTTAACAAACGGAATAATTGAGATGAAAATGTGCATGCCCTAATTAGGTTAAAACACGGGCTTTGTTTTTAAGCTCAATAATTACATGCGTAATATATAATAATACAATGGGATTGCAATTTTAATGAGCATTGAAGCTAAACGTGGCCATAGTTTCGTCCCGGAGAGCCAGTTACATAAAAACGTATGTTTTCTGGTTTATTTGTCACCATAACAGTAATTAACCGCAGACAAATATGAGCTGTTAGGTTACTAGTAGTAGACGGAATACCAATATAACGTGTAGGCCTAAATGTAAACGCTGCCTTTCCAAACACAAACCACAAGTCCTACTGTTATTTACTACAACTCTAACTTCAATTTCTGACCACAACACCGTACACGAAACCGAAACCTCATAAAACAAAATATAGCAAAACAACTTCACACGTTTTTTTTTTTTTCAGAAGTCTATTATCGGCCACTGATTAAAAAAAAAACTCTTATAGATCTAGATTCGGTTAAAATGTAAAAGATCTTACCGAAATGAAAACGCCGGTTCTACTAACCGTGGATGTCTTTCTTGTCCATGTTTGAACACAACAACAACAACACACTACACATTGGTTACTAACAGCACGCTGACCCCAAACCCAAGACCGATAACTCTCGCTGACAATTTTTTTGTAAACAAACACAGCCCCAGCCGAAGTCCTACCTCGCGCAGACAGACAACAAAAAAAAAACAACAAACAAAATAACCTTGCGCGTGAACTGGGCCAAAGTCTGCTGCCTGGGGGCGCCAGGTCGCAGTCACACAGCACACGATTGACTAATCAACGGACAAGACATGCTATCAATAATCAGAGAGACAGGTGAAAATTTACATTGACATTAAAATCAAACACCGGTCTGTTGTGGAAAACTAGGTCACGGTCGTTAAGATATAAACTACCCCTCCCCTCACCAAATAAACCTGGGTCAGTTTAGTTAGAGGAAGTCTGGTCACCTTGGTTACAATGGTCAGTTTGTTTGGGAAGTCCGTTTGATGAGAGATGCGCACACGTGGCTGAGAAAATAAAGTGTTGATGGTGAAGATGGAACAGCGACGCCATTCTTTTAACTTTTGAGAGCCCGGACGGGGGGAGGTAAACACGTAGGGATGACTTCAGCTCACGGAGTTGTCTCCCATTGTGTTGATCAAATCAGTTTTTATTTTTTAAACAGACCAATGGGGCCTAAGTCTCAGAACAGGAGATGACTTTTGATATAATTGCGGCTTTTAAAAGCATGAAAACCTAATTTTTTTAAAAAATAAATAATTGTGGCTTTTAAAATAATGAATGCATAACGTTCTTGAAATAAAGTAATGCTGTTTTTAAAATCATTGTTTTTTAAATGAATAAAAATGGCACACTACTTTAAAAAAAAACAACGAAAAAGGCTGTTAAAATGAATAACCTTGCTGTTTATCGTTTCAGTGCAAGGAAAAAAATTAAATTAAAAAAAAAAATTAGCTGCAAAAGTTCATAAACTGAATAATGTAAAAAATTATTTGCCAACACATGAACTAGAAACGCCAAGAAGTATTTGGCCTATAAAGACAAGAGTCAGCATATCTAAGAATTTATAAAATCTTAGTATTGCAGTTTCCGACTTCAAATCTAGCAAACCCACGACCACAAAAGCAAAACAGTGACAAGTACGACTTCAGCAAAAAAAAAAAAAAAGGAAAGTAGAAAACCTAAATCAAACACCGTGTTACGTCACATCCGGGTCCCTCATAAAATAAAACCCCCACGAAACCAGGATGCATCTTTAGAGAATTTGAACCCTAATCTTCTGGTCGTTTTTTGGCTTCACACCGGGACTTTGAACCAGTGGACTGTGTTTGTTGACTCACGAGCTAAGCGGCCATAGGTAAGGCCGTTAACACTTTCGTGTAAGACTAGGTCCACTTCCCTGAGGGGTGGGGCAGAGGGGAGGGGGAGAGGATGCAGACAAACATACTGAAAAAATGAAAAAGTTAAAAGCTAGCAAGCATAACCAAGGTCTTTGCCGCAAAAAGTGCACATATTTTTGTCTTCATGTGTACACATTTTGTATTCCAAAACAGGCCTTGAATTTCATTTTTAGTTATAGCTTTCCGCCTAGGAAGATGAGGCTCGTTAGCTTGGGACAGCAACCCATTTAAATGTAAAGTTCCTCTTCCAAACCTGACGTTCTATGAGGCAAGTAAAGTAGAGTTAATCTGTTTCTGTGACCTCGGCCTATGAAGGGATAGTGTGGTCAGCACTATGCCCAGCCGTCTTTACTTTCCCTAACGTGAGTTAGATATCCATCAGAGCGGGGTGGACTAGAAACCCATCTAGGAGAAAAAAAAAACTAGCAAAATAAAACAACTGATGCCTTGTAGATTAATCTTGGATGGACAAAGGCTATGGAAGCACATACCTAAAAGAGAAAAACAAAGCTAAAATCGAAGACAATGAAACATTAGGCACACAGAAAGCTGACATGGAATTATTTAGTATATTGGAGGAATTCCTATCCAATATTTTGCAAGTAAGAACGGAGAATAAGTAACCATCTGCGAACAAAATGTGGAAGTATCTAAAACGCTCTATATAAAAAAAAACAACAACACACACACACCAAGAAAGCAACAACAAAATGCACATCTAGGTATAAAATACGACGTGTACACCTCGTATAAAACCCTAAACCAGCGGTTACTACAGAGGATAATCCGTGTTTTAAACCAGCTTAAACCTTCAGCATAGAGAAACCCAATCCAAACCACTGCAGCCCCCACCCTACTGCTATAAATAGAGCCGATGTGAAAACTCCAGGCGACGCAACAACATTAGGGGTGGGGGTGGGTGAAATTTGTCAACAGCCTAATGCTATATGGTAATAGGATACAACGTGCAAAGTAAAAAAAAAAACACAGTAAAGCGGGGATTGAATTCATAAACAGACGTGTTTACGTTTATGAAAATATAGAGATGGGAATCAATAAACAAAATAACAGTAATTTAACAGGGATCCTAGAAAATATAGACATTTTCAGGCAAGGGTCTCAGGTAGACATAACACAGACATGCTCAGACAAGGAAAGGGGGTGGGGGTGGGGAGAATAAAGTAAACACATATTCTCAGACCTGGGGAGAATCAATTAGACAAAACTACAGGTATTGGACACCACTGCAAATTCAATTATCTCAAGCAGCAGAAATGCTCTAAGGCAGGGGTCTCCAAACTTTTCAGTCCGAGGGCCGCATTAAGTATCGAATTTCAGTTCGGGGGCCAGTTTCTTCCAGGCATGTCTTTATTTTTCGGGGCAAAGGCCCTCAGCCATCAACAACAAACGGACAACAAACGTTTTTTTCCATGGACAAAAAGATATCCGCGGGCCGGATAAGAGGACCTCGCGGGCCGTAGTTTGGAGACCCCTGCTCTAAGGGTATCAAACATACACAAGTGACGGTCTAAATTCTAAATCCCAGGAGATTAAACATGCTGAACACGCTGCCTATGTTATTAATTGAGCAAGGTAATGTATGGGTCAAGGCATGCCGGGTAAACAGAATGAATGTATGCGTGGACCCAAAGACCAGACACACTTTAGAGATCAGAATACACTAGGAGAGTGGGGGAGGTTCGGTTGTCACACATATGGGTGTGGACTCAGGGTAGAGATTCTGTTACCTTGTAATTCAGATCACGTTGCGTACCTTAAGCCTTTAAAAAATGTTAAGACTTATGACGTCACGTCTCGACCTTTACGCACTGACTCGCTTTTGTCTTGGAGTTTTGCAAATCACAAAGATTAATGTCAGTAACTTGACAATATTTGTGGGGTGTATCGTTAACAATCCACGCGGAGGCTTGGATTAAGTATTACATTTTTTTTTAAGTTATTTTTTTTTTGTTGTTGCTATTTTTAAAAAACTTCGTTAAACTACAGGGGGCTGTGAACTGTAAACAAGACCGCGTGAAACGGACAACAATGTTTAGAAGAAATAGTAAAGTAAATATTTGTATCTATTGTCTCCAAGTCTATTGGGGATTCAAAGCTAAAAAAAACATGACGCGTATATAATGAAAAGTCTATCCTTTAACAAAACAAAATACACACTTTGTGTACATGTACAATACAAAGGAAGGAATGAGGGTGGTTTATTATCATGTTATATTTTGTTATACGGGGCGGTACAGAGAAATACATTGACAAGGCGGGCTTACACGTTCTTTATTTGAAACAACAGACGACTTTTCAGTGGTTTCTAATCAAGATGTAGCAAGCTATTTGTAAAATGACGCGAAGCTCATAATTGATATTTAAGTCACTTTAGCTTGAGGATGCGTGACTAAGAAATGTATATAAAGAGGGTGTGGTATAAAGAAATTGTAGACCTATACAAACTTTATGGGGTAGAGGGTTCGTCTAAAGATATGTTGGGCCTCTATAATGTTTTATGGAGTAGAGGATGGGTTAAAATAGGTATTTCTACGTTGACAACTGTTCAGTTTATCACCATACGACTAAACACATCATCAACCGAGACCACGCCTAAGCTATCCTTATATCCCCCCCCCCTCCCCCAATTCAACAGATCCGTCTTTAGAGGTAAACTATACTAGAATTACAGAAACATCAGCCGTGACTAGTTTAAATTATTTCACAATTCCGTTTAACCGTCTCTAGATTCACTTCCGTGTACCAACCCAAGCCTCAACCAAACACCAACCTTCCATTTTCCTATATTCACCCCCCCCCCCCCCAACAATTCCTACAGTCGCTGCGATGAAAAGATGTATAAACAAGTTAATAAAATTTCTACAGCACATTTTAGGTCGACCATAAAAGATCATTCAATCGACACGAAAGGTTCCTGTATATGGGTTGTGTATAGCCATTATGTACGGTCGTTATGTGTATGTGTATAGAAATTGCGTGTGTTGCGTGTGTTGCGTGTGAAAGCATGATGTGCGCAGATTATATGTGCAACGTGTAATAACGTAACACGATATTTCGCAAATACAGTATATCAGTGATCGCCCATGTTAGAGTACCAAGTAAATATTGCTTATTCAAACATCTATAAACGTTTAGGGTTGTTTTTGATTTCTTTATTAAGAGGGTTGGGGGGGGGGGGGTCGATTAGGTATGATAAAAATTATTAAGTATTCTTTACATGAGATGTAAGGGTTAGGCTTGGCACCGTTTTAAGGACATTCTTACAGATTGTAAACATACATGAATTAGGGTTAGTTTAGAGTTGAAAGGTATTGTTACAAACACTGTCATTATTTGACGTTCGTCGCGTGACTTTGATAAGTAAGCAATACTTAGGTCGCTCTTTAAACGATTATAACAGCTAACATTTCGGGGATATACAAAGCGAAAAAAAAATTACACAAAAACGTCAGGTTTTTCTAAAAACCTACACCTCTCTACCGGGTTTTAAGAGAAACCTACACTTCCAACCAGGTTGTAATAGAAACCTACACATCTCTACCAGTTTGTTATAGAAGGCTACACATTTTTACCTACACATACCAACCAGGTTGTTATACAAGGCTACGCATCTCAACCAGGATGATGTTACACTGATATACAACCAATAAAAATACCTACCTTTTTTACAGGATGCTAACTCAACCTGACAAAATCCACCTTAATAAAAATTGTCACCTTATATTTTAATCCATTTGTTGCGACAAAAACCGACCAGGCATTTCAACACAGGCCACATAGTCGAGATCGGTGGTTAAAAATAAAACGAGATTTTAAATTGAAATGGATCATCTCAGGTCGATAAAGGTTTTAGATAAGAGACAAATGAGGAAGTGGAAGGGCAGTTGTTCATAGATAATGTGCTGCATTAAGTGCAGGCATGCAGCTAGAGATAGATGATTGGTTAAAAGCCAAAATGTTAAATAGGTTACAGCTAGTGATAGGTGATTGGTTAAAGCCTTACAGGTAAACATAGGTAACTTGTTATAGTCATGCAGCTATAGAAAGATCATTGGTTAAAGCCATACAGCTGTGTAGGTCATGGGTTAAAGCCTTACAGCTATATAGGTCATTGGTTTAAGTCATACAGCTAAATAGGTCACTGGTTAAACTTTTTAAAGCCATACAACTAGACATAGGTCATTGGTGTCATACAGCTATATAGGTCACTGGTTAAAGCCATACTGCTAGACATATGTCATTGGTTAAAGTCACACAGCTAGACAAAAGGTCACTGATTAAAGTTTTTTAAAGCTATACAGTATACAGCTATTAATACGCCACCTGTTGAAGCCATATAGCTATAAAAGTTAATGTATAACAGCCATGCAGCCTTAGATAAATAACTTCTTAAGAGAAACTCCTCTCACTGGCATATACATGAGATTTAAACGAGCTGACAATTAACTGATGATTTAACGTAAAATATTCATTAGTTAAATTACTTCTTAATAGTAGCAAGTGTTGACAAGAAAATACACATTAATAAAACAATTAAATTTAAGCTGCTAATAGATTTAATATAGCCACCTATCACTATAACTATTTAAAAAGTATTGGCAAAAAAGTGTCTCCCATTCCCGTTATAATATACTAGGCGACCCAGTTTCCAGTTCGGAAACGATCTATCGGTTGCACTGCTTAATACAAACCAATATCCCATAATGCCCGCCCCATCCTTTATGGTCTTTTAACCCCAAATGAATCCCTGTTCTTAGATTTTTATAGAGCACATTTATGAATAATGAGGACACACTAGTGTATTGCCTGGGGTGGTTTTAATAGAACAAAAATTACAAATAAAAACAACAGGTTGTCATTGAAAATAGATAATCCACAGTTATTTCGACAAGGTATCAACAAATTTGATCTGAACATAGATAACAATGTTTCAACTACCAACCCTCAAAAGCTCCGCCCTACCCTCCAGCAATGACTTACCACCAATAGCTCGAACCTTACACCAGCAACCTTAACTTTCCACCAACAGCTCAGACCCACCCTCAACAGCCTGACCTACCACCAACAGCATTGACCAATCACCAACAGTATTAACCAACCACAACAGCTTTGACCAACCACAACAGCATTGACCAACCACAACAGCATTGACCAACCACAACAGCATTGACCAACCACAACAGCATTGACCAACCACAACAGCACTGACCAACAGCATTGACCAACCACAAGTGCATTGACCAACCACCAACAGCACTGACCAACAGCATTGACCAACCACAACAGCATTGACCAACCACCAAAAACATCGACCAACCACCAAAAACATTGACCAACCACCAACAGCATTGACCAACCACAACAGCATTGACCAACCAGAACAGCACTGACCAACCACCAAAAACATTGACCAACAGCATTGAACTGCCACCAACAGCATTGAACTGCCACCAACAGCATTGACCTACCACCAACAGCATTGACCTACCACCAACAGCCCTGACCTACAACCAATAGCACTGACCAACCACCAACAGCATTGACCAACCACCAACAGCAATGACCTAACACCAACAGCCCAGATCCACCCTCAACAGTCTGACCAATCACCAACAGCATTGACCAACCACCAACAGCATTGACCAACTACCAACAGCATTGACCAACCACCAACAGCAATGACCTAACACCAACAGCCCAGACCCACCCTCAACAGCCTGACCAATCACCAACAGCATTGACCTAATACCAACAGCATTGACTTACCACCAATAGCCCGGACCTAACACCAGCAACCTTAACTTACCACCAAAAGCCCAGATCCACCCTCAACAACCCTGATCCACCCACAGCTCCGACCTTCTACTAACAACCTTGACCTACAAGAGACGCCTACTGTAAAACAACCAGAACCAGTTACTAGACACAACTTACTGTATACACCAAGACCCAGTGTCAGACAAATGTTACCGGATCTTTATTAGATCTACAACAAATTGAACTGAGGTTATTGGCCTTGGTTAATCATCACGTGGTTTCAGCGGCAATGACGTCATTGCTACCGCACCTTACTCTCAAAACTGTCCTAGATTTGCTTCTAATTTCAAAGGCTTGAGAAAGAAAATAAATCCTATAAAAAATATTACGTATACATAGGAGTCTATGTGGCCAATGAAGCATGGAGGGTTGAGTCAGTGCGTGACTCCCATGACGCCCAGACACGAACACACCGCCTGTCAGAAAAACTTCAAAGCTCTGGCCCGAACGTCTTGCGACTTCAAATTACAAAATCTCCGCGTTGAAAAGGTTCAGTGAAATGTAACGGACATGCTTGAATACACCCTGTGCTGTTTTTTTTTGTTTCTATACGGCCTTTCAAGCTAGTTTTAATTCGTATTTCTTAGCTTAAGGGGTTGTTCATTTTTGTTGCATTAAAATAACTTCAACTAACTAGCTGAGAGTTTTAAAATGATATAATCAACTGCTTTGTCGATTCATTTATGTTTAAGGTCTTTACGTTATTAATTAACTAATGAATTGAGTTCGTGTGGCATGATAGGTTATATATCTGCTGATTCATTTATGTTGGACCTGACAGTCAATTGCGCAGGTGAAGAAGAGTTATTGGTACTTTGGGGGTTGGGAATCAGAGTTTCTTCCAGGGATCTCTTCGGGGGGGGGGGGGGGGGGGCTTAGCCCCCCCCCCCCCCCCCGAAATTTTTTTTACCCCCCCCCCCCGAACGAAATGAAATTTATATAATTTATATAGAAAATATATACTTTTAACAGTGTCCGCCCGCCCACCCCCCCCCCCCCCCCCCCCCGAAAATTTCAAGTGTCCCTCCGGAGAAAAAAGTCTGGAAGAAACACTGTTGGGAATGTGATACACCGGAATCCGATATTCCCACAGTAATGGACTATTTGTAAAAAGAGGGTAATCAATGTACTGGTGGTAAAATAGGTACTAATATCTCTTGCTAATTTCAAAATAACCCTATCCCTAACTCTAACATAGCCTTATCTTTTATTTTTTACCCTAAAATTAACCTAATATTACAAAACTGTCAACAACTTAACACATTAACAGAGTCGATTGTCGGATGTCAAAAGCACAATTACCGCGACAAGTTAAACATTTGGCGAAAGAAAGTGTATTTAAAAAAATAAATAAAAACTTTTAAATTAATATTCGAATTAGCCCGTCAAACGAGTTTCACTATCATAACTGACACGCGAATTCGTGAAAACGAGGCTACGAAAAGGTAAGGTTATGAAGACGCGCGAAAAAACAGTTGCCCTGCATAACTTACCTAACGCATTAGCATATTGGTAATATAGATTGGACACAGGGATTAACGGTTGAAGAGACAGGTGAAGATCCCCGGCCTCGATAGCTCAATCATGGATTATGTAAACTTTAATTACTTCCCGCGATTGATTTTTTTTTTCTCAAGTGAATTAAATCCAATTGGTTTTCTAAGACCAAGTGCGTAGTGTAATCTAGAGGCGTAGTGACATGGGGGGGGGGGTACATTTGTCCCGGGCGCCGACCCAAGGGGCGCCAAAATAAGCTCATTTAGCTGCTATTTTGAATTATAAATATAAAAAAAAATATAGGGGGGGGGGGGGGGGAAAGCCAAATTGAAAGTTTGTCCCCGGGCGCCTCTGGTGTAATCTCATATTTTCTACACACCCAAGTTGACAAGTACGCGATGTTTACTCGGCTGAATAAGTCTACGCCCCGAGCCAAATTCAACGGCATGATCGCTTCTTTATTAAAGACTTAGATCTCAACGACGTGAAACTATTAGAAATTCGTAGGCATGCGGGCGTGTTAATTGGCATACCAACCCAAACATAGGTGATTAATGCGCAGACATGCCTGCGCAGGAGACAAGGGCTATTGAAAGGTTATTAACTGACCATCTGGCAAGTCGGTCAACAGTTATGGCCCACTTCAATAACTATTGCCAGATTTTGTTTGAATAATCAATTAACGTACTACAGGTGCAAGCAGTATTAAACTAGATAGGGTAGATTTCTTGATGTTTATGTACATATTTACGTCAACATTACATGATATGCTAATTAAAAAAAATTAGGCAGTGGTGTAAGTACTGGCAGTAGAATATTTGACATAACTAGCAACACACGTAGAACGTGCATTCATTGGTGATAATTTCAGCCACAATAACAACAATTAGCCCTAAGCTCTAGATATCTAGATTTAGATAAACGAAAATGCCAAAGATTAGCGGGGATATTATTCGCGATTTGAAATAATCTCTTCCCTCCCCCTCCCTCATTTATAGACCAAAACAATGTCTCCCCCCACTCTGTTTTTTTTAGATTAATGCCAACATTATTAACTCCCCCCCCCCATTTTTAGAGTAAAGCTTACAATATTAACACCGCCCTCTCCCCCATTCTTAGATTAAGATAACAATGTTAACACCGCCCCCTCCCCCATTCTTATATTAAAGATAATGTTAACCCCACCTCCCTCCCCATTTTTAGAGAAAAGCTAACAATGTTACCACTCCTCTACATATATAAACAAACGCAAACAATCTGTCAAACGGTAACAGCCTGTCTATCAGGGTACCACCTCATTTGGCACTAATTGATTTATGTCCAACGTTCAAATCACAATCACATACAGACAGGGTCTGTAGTGTCGGATTTAGGGAATTATTTTACTCAGCTTTATCGATAAAACACGGAACTAAAATAAACGGGAAGTATAGAGTAGACGAAGTCTGTGTAAAGTTTAGAATAGCTGCAGATATAATTCCTTCATTGGTCACATTTTGAGAATATGCGATCTCTATAGATCGTTATAATAGGAGCTACATAAAAAAAAGTAAAGTTGCCTTTCAAACCTAAATGTCTACGGGGCAAGTGTAGTCAGCACTATGCCCAGCCGCCTAACATGAGTTAGGTACCCATCAGAGCTGGGTGGACTCAGGGACGGTCTACTGACTTAAACCCGGATTCGAACTCGAGGCTTACAGGTGAGCAGTACAGCTCTCTACAGCTAGACCACTCCGTCCCATTTGAGCTAAATATATACAGAATATTTTGTTATTTGTAGATGTTCAAGATGTAAGAATCACCAAAATACAAAACTTGATGTACAGGGAGAGACCAGGTACGGGAATCTTTTGTGACCTTTTAAACTTGTAACTTGAGACCTTTACTTAAGAGAGCGGAGAGAAGGGAAAGGTAGTGACACGGAGGGGAGGGCACCTGTGTGGGAGGGGTGGGCACCTATGGAGGGGGGTGGGCACCTGTGTGATCAAAGAGTCTTGAACCAACACCTAGCCAGTGTAAACACAGGAGGTAACACTTCAAACGTTGCTTAAATCAACCCCGACTGTACCCAGAGTCACGGCAGTAATAAAATGTCGACCGCAAAAACAAATTTGGTAACGAAACATTCAACTTGAAAGAAAAAAAAATCTTCAAATAAAATAACAAACACTTAGGCAAACTGTTAAACACTTAGGTAAATAAACAATTCTTTGTTTTCTCAAACAAGTCAAAATGAATTCTGAGAAAATAAAATCCCATAATTTATGTATCGCTATAATACAAGCAGTAATGTAGGGCTAGGGAACACTACAGTATGTGGACACCTGACGTCCATGAGACGACACACTAGTGGTCTGCAGGTGGACACACCTGTATGGAGGTAACTGACCAGCGCGAGCACTACCAGTGATCCACATGTGGACACACGTTGATAACCGGTTCTTTCCTAGTAGGCTATCCACGGCTAGAGACATACTTAATGTCGAGTGCAGACAGTAGTGAGCACACAGAATAACACCAACATCATCACTTGTGGTCCATACCACATCAACTCACTTGGGTAACAAAACATGTTACGATAGTTGCATAACAGTCAATACAGTTCTAGTGTAGACTAAATGGTTTGGTGCGTGCCACATCCACTCACTTGTTTCGCTAAACATGTTTCACTGTAGACTAGATGGTTAATAGCGCAGATGAATCAAAGTTTTTTGTTTTCAGACGTCATATGGATGGAGGGATTGTTGGCAAGGGGGGGGGGGATCAGCTAACTTAACCTAGCCTATGAATACATGGTTAACAAGCTCTTGTCGACAGCCATGTTCTACGAGACACGACCGGCTAACTTAGCCTAACCTATGATGGGATTGTGGCATGTGTCTGAGCCTTTCCAGGTACTCGACATGGGATCCGAACTCATTACTTTTGGGTTAGTATTCATGAGCAGCACCACAAGACCAAGCGCCCCCTACAACAATACCCAGATCTGTCTCAAATCTTCTACTACACACTAGTGTTTTCACACAAGTGACTCTAGCGGCTTGTTCAGAAATAAACCATTAACAAGACTACACCTCGATGTGAACTGTTTTCATTATACAATATCAAAATATCTCAAGGCAAAACGGACCCCATTGTGAACATTAACACACTGAACACCCTATTTTAAAATATTAACTACACTGTAGCCCTGCCTACATTCCATTCTAAAATAAAAATTTAAAAAATCCGTCACCGTAAAGAGCATCCCGAACCCCGAACAATGCGTCACCCCATCCCATTGTTCACGACGTAGTAAACGATTTACCCCATTTCGTCACGGTGACACGCCCACTTTCTGACAAGCCGGAATTTTCGTTTCCGTTTTTTAGTCAGTCGCGCCCATAGGTAGTCTAACATAGGCTACACCTGTTCTGTAAAGTGTGACATATGTCATGTGTTGAATGACAAATGTCATTGGACTTAGACTAAATTGTATGGCGACAGTGAACAATGACAAACATTTAAAAAAAACTAAATTCATTGTCAATACGTTAAGTAATAAACAAATCAAAGATAGCACTGTTGGATAGACGTACCCACAAATTGAAATACAAATAGGCTAGGGTTCCATTACAGTTATGATTACCGATGACCCTAGTAGCACATATACTATGTTAATTATTAAAGTATTGCTAACATAAACATAAAACTAGTTGGTCTATAAGACTACAGGATAGACAATCAAGACACGTGAATGATATCATGTGGTTGTCTACCCATCGTCTTGTATCAAGCGGCTCTTGTCATCTTGTACAAGATTATTTTTTCTTCAAGTCTGACTTTTTAACATTACACTACACTACACGTCAAGTGAACTGTCCCAGTGGTTCTAAAACTATCATCGGAACACACTTTTTTTTTAAAGACCATATTTTTTTGTTATTCGTAATAACAATGAATACTGTTATCTGAAAAAACAAGGTACTTTTATAAAACTATTGATTTATTTTTTACATAAGCATGTCTGAAATACAAGGCATACATACAAGGAAACATTTTTTTTTTGAGATCCCCTGGTGTTTTAAAAGATAAAAAGACCACTCCAAGACAGATAATGTTTTAATGATTAATAACGATAAGTGGTACACAGCACTATCAGTACATCAATCTTTAATACAACCGTGGGTTGGGTTGGGTTTTTGTGCATGTTATACAGGCTTATATCCAGGTTTTAGATCCTATCCTAATAAAGTATGACTTCATTTTGATAGGCTTAAAAAAAATCCCTACACAAAGCACCTCGGAAAAGTGACGTTTTTTTTTTCAAAATAACTGGACTAGAGTCTATTCAAGTTAAATTTCAGTCAGAAAATATAGTAATTGATCGTAGATCTAGAATCCAAGCCATGTAGTTACTAGATCTAGACCTATTCTAGATCTATACAATATAATCAATATTGATATTTATTTCCAACTTATTAGGACTATGATACCCATTGTCATTAGGGGCCTAGATTTACCTACTTAATAAAATTGATATAGACTCTAGATCTAGATCTAATTAAATATAGGGCTACCTTTTAATATCAAAGCTACGAGATGAAATATTATGTTCAATACACTCTAAATAAGATCTATGGGTGTACCCTAAGAGAATTTTTTAAGTTAAAATAATAAATCAACATTTTGCAACACAGAATATGATGTCATTTCTGTCATTGTACTAATTGTAATTAAGATGCACCTAGATCTAGATTCTAGAACTAGATTAGAATCTAGATCTAGATCTAGGTATTTTAATATTTTTATTGACTTACCTAAATCTGTCCTGTAGGTAGATCTAAGTATGAAGTACACTATTCAAAATTGTAGTCCGATTTCAGATTTTGAATTAGATCTATATATTTAGGTCCCGGGTAACTTCAGAAAATTAAGCAAATGAAATTTATGTCAATTTAATCGTAGTCACACTGTTTACATAAAAACAAACAAAACAAAATAGTAAAATAGTAAGCCTACTTACTGATTTAAATAAGGCACACACCTATAAATATTATTATATTTAGGCCTAAAATTAATAATTTTTACTTCGGGTTATATTCGATATTTTGAGTGATAGCTTTATACTAACTTTAAACACTGCCAACTGACTTAAATTTAAATCCACTAAATTAGAACACGCCACAACACGGCAGTCACTAAATAAAAAAATCAATACTTTAAAAAAAAATAAACTCAGGCCCTAAAGAATAAAGTGACTACAAGGAATCAACACACTAACCACAATCTAACCTAGAATAATCCACCAGCAGTCTGGTATGAAATGTGTTCACATTTAAAAATAGCCGTCTGTAGGCCTACCCGTTTTGCGAAGAAAGAATGTTCATGCACGACTAACGAAAAAGCACATAATGTGTTGTGTGTCAGTGTGTTCGCGTACGCCTTCTCTCCCCTTTCGACACACAAAAAAATGTCACCTTTTGGCCAGGTAGGCGAGTGTGTGACAGGCCAGAAGTGATGGGACCCGACAGCCGTTTGTGGATGGCGTTAGTCGGCTGGTTGGTGAAGATGGTTGGTGAAGATGGTATGGGGCCATAAAGACACGAGAATGTGGAGTTTAAGATTTGTATTTTGTCAGGCGTAGGGATATAGATCTAATATAAAGTAAACTATAGGCCTAGTCTGGTTCTGTTTACTGTAAATGTTTTGTGTCGTAAGGGTAACTGTGTACTGAAAACAAAATTAAGGATGGTTTTTTTTTTATAGTTCGTACAATTTTAGTTGTCCAAATGTCATTATTTCTTTAAAAAAAAGAAACTTAAAAAAAAAAAAAAGAAACTAAGAAAAACAGATAATAAATATAGAAAATGCTAGATCTGTACGTTTACCTTCTTCTATCTAGATCTAGTTCTTTTAAATTTCGTTTAGTTTTGCAAATTAGAAATATTCATAAATAGTTTTCAAAATTATAAGAAATTAATTAAAGTTGCATTATGTATGATTTAGTGGACAGATCTAGTTTTTAGCACTATGTTTAGTAAAGGTAGAAAACCCCCATAAATGATATTGATTTATTTTAGCCAAAGAGCAGTAATCACACTTCACCAGTTTACTACGCTTGAAATTAATCCACAATAACTCATATGACTATAACCGATTAGCCGTACCCAAAAAAACAACAAAAAAACAAAAACAAACGTAGTATTTAGCGACTGATGCACGCTAGTGATATTGTGGTCTAAATTGTGGTAACCAAGTTCATATTTAAGATTAAACTAAGGCTTGTGTAAGCAACGTTATAAAACCTGCATATATACCTGCATAATCCAAGTATGTATTAGCTCTTATATTTTGAGAAGGGTACTGGTCTGATGAATTTTAGCAACATGTTCCCACACTGCGAGAAACCTCCCAACCCTAACACATTCCACACAATTTAACATATCCACCTTACGTAACAGAGTGTGACCTAAGCACCCCACTTACACATGACCTAAACCCCCCCCCCACCCCACACAGTGTTTCTTCCAGACTTTTTTCTCCGGGGGGGGGGGGCACTTGATATTTTAGGGGGGGGGGGGCGATCAACATTTTTCGGGGCGGGGGGGGGCAGCCACTAGTAAAAGTGTATGTTTACTATATAAAATCCATCTCGTTCGGGGGGGGGGGGGGGCTGTAGACTTTCTTCGGGGGGGGGGGGGGGCGGGGAGTCCCACCAAAGAGATGCCTGGAAGAAACTCTGCCCCCACACTACATAATGTGTAGCCTATCCGCCCCCACATACACGGTGTATGACCTATCCGGCTATGCGCCCCCACATACACGCGGGATATGACATTTCCCCCACATACACGCGCGATGTAACATATCCACTCCCATTAACATAGTGTGACGAATCCACCCCCACCCCGACTATCCACAGTGTGGCCCACCAGCACCACACCTTACAAACATCCATGTCGATAGGATCCTTTATCGCCACGGTACTCAGATAGCAATCACACCAGTCTATCTGACGTTCAATATACGTCTCTTGCATCAACACACACGCTAGCAACCTGGCGGCAGGGGCGTAGCGAGGGGGGGGGCGGGGGTGCGGACCGGGTGAAACCATTTAGGGGGGTGACACCAAGCCAAAAAATAACAAAATATATAGAGAAAAACTTGAGGGGGGGGGGGGGTGCAAATCGAAAGTTTGAGGGGGGGGGGTGCAAATCGAAAGTTTGAGGGGGGGGGGGTGCAAATCGAAAATTTGTCCCCGAGAAGGGTCGCTACGCCTCTGGGGGGTGACACCATGAAGTGCCGCACCGGGTGACACCCGACCTCGCTACGCCACTGCCTGGTGGTATTGACTATTGTTGTTGTTATGACAATCTTATCAGTCTTTCTTCCATACTTTTTTTCTCCGGGAGGGCACTTGAAATTTTGGGGGGGGGGGGGGGGCGGACTAAAATTCCCGGGGGTGGGGGGTGGACACTGTTTAAAGTAAATATGTTCTATATAAATTCCATTTTGTTCGGGGGGAGGGGGGGGGGCGGTAGACTTCCTTCGGGGAGGGGGGGCCTCAGCCGAAGAGATGCTTGGAAGAAACTCTAAATCTCATCCATCAAGAAATCTCATCCAACAAGAAAAACATTATCCTACAACTTTGAGGTACGTATTTTAAATCTCGCTAAGTGTTTAATATACCTAATAAAATATTTATTGAACAAGCTGCATCAAAATCTAAAACTCGCTAGCCAGGTTTATGCACAGTGCAAAAGGTGTATACTAAATATAAACGCGTACTAACATTAGGTTAGGTACGTTTCCGTGCTCCAAATCTTCGCGCTTCATAAATTTAAGTTAAACAGAGATCAGATAAAAACATTTTAAAGACCATTACAAAATACTTAAGTGTTTTTTTTTGTCTAAGAAAAGGCGTGTGTAGCACTTTGACTTTTATATTTAGGCCTTAAATTACATCAAGGGTTAATTCAGAATAATCTTTGTCTTAATGGTTAGGCTTTAGATTATATCAAAGGTTAACCCAGTATCAGAGTTCCTTTCAGGTATCTCTTCCGGGCCCCTCTCCTTAAAGAATGTCTAGCCCGCCCCCCTTCCCCCTGACCGAAAAAGAATTTATATAGAAAATATATACTTTTACCAGTGTCCGTCCCCGGAAAGTTTAGTCCGTCCCAGAGGCGTAGCGATGGGGGGGGGGGGGGGGGGCAGGGGGGACATATGTCCCCGGGCGCCGACCTTAGGGGGCGCCAAAATGGGTTGGAAAAAGTAATCGAAAGTTTGAAGGGGGGGGGGGGTGCAAATCGAAAGTTTGAGGGGTGTGTGCAAATCGAAGGTTTGAGGGGGGGGGGGTGGTGCAAATCGAAAGTTTGTCCCCGGGCGCCGGGAAGGGTCGCTACGCCTCTGGTCCGTCCCCCCCCCCCCCACCTCGAAAATTTCAAGTGCCCCTATGGAGAAAGAAGGCTGAAAGAAACACTGCTCAGTATGACGTGTGTTCATCTGGCTGTTTAATGGTTAGGCCTTAAATTATATAGAGGGTTAACTAAGGTAAAACGTGTTTTATTTTTTTCTCAAGAAATCTTTTATTATCAATAAACATGGGGCGATTTAAGATAACAATTTAACACATGTATGGAATATAGGATGTGTTTTAAACTAGTCTGTAATGGAATGGACCATTGTATTCATCTATCAGCACTGACTTGAAAGTCTCGAGTTCGGATCCTGGGCCCGATGGACGGCCATGACCCCATATGATGTGTACCTGAGTCACCTTAGGGGAAGTAAAGGCTGCTGGGCATAGTGCTGACGACACTATCCCTTCATACGCCGAGGTCACATATACAGGTGAACTCTACTTCACTTGCTCCATGGACTGTCAGATTTAAAATTGTCACTTTACTTTATTATCAGCACTGTTATACCTTTTTATTAACATAACTTTTGTGGCAGAGTTTCAAATAAAACTTAAATCTTGTGGTAGAGTTTCAGATAAAACTTACCTAATTAATTAAAGTTTGAATTATTCTCGACGAAAACAAAACACGAGTTATTTTGTGATATCAAACAGCCTTCATCAGATCATAAATAGAGCATTTAATTTTTTTGTCCTATTTGTTTTTTCCTCAGAATACTTCCGTCAAAAATCAATGGCTGGTTTATTTTCGTATTCTTGACAATTTCATTAATTAAACAGTGCGGGTCATGGGCGAGGGAAAAACCAGGTACCATTTTTGTGTACAGTTATTTGATGGATCGAGTGAGGAGGATCAAAGATGGTTGATTTTATCTTCAAGTTCAATGAAGGGAGTAGGGTGGGGGAGTGGGGGTGGGGGGGGGGGGGGGGTGAAATGGAAGGGGTGAATAATTAGTCCTTTGACTAAATCTGTCAATATCAGAAGATTAGATTGGCTGCAACTGTCAATATCAGAAGTTTTTATTAGCTACACCTGTCAACTTACGAAGATTTGATTGGCTACACTGTTAACATCAGAAGATTTGATTGGATACACTGTTAACCTCAGAAGATTTAATTGGCTACAACTATCAATATCAGAAGTTTTGATTGGCTACACTGTTAACATCAGAAGTTTTGATTTTGGAGTTGGTCACGAAAGAAATATATATCGAGTCAAACATTCTTATACAAATATAGGTTGGCAATATTAATTTTTCATCCACTAAACATTACGCGTAAAAAATAAAAAAAAAATAACCATACATTTACATTTAGAAGATTGTAAAAAAAAAATTATGTTTCTACTAAATTAATATTTTCATAATATAGATGTACACATCTGGCTGGGCATAGTGCCAACCACTCTATCCATTTATATGTCGTGGTCACAGAAACAGATCAACTCTACTTCACCTACCCCATTGACCAGAAAGTTAGTTTTGGTACTTTACTTTTAACAAACTGAAGATTACACGTAACAAGAAAATGTCTAAACTTCTATTCAAATGTACGGGCTTATTATTAAAATAATGGTATATTTTATCGAAGTACGGGGTGGGGTGGGTGGGGTGGAGAAGAAAAAAACATTGAATTTGCAAGAAAATCTGTTCTAATTATAGACAACAAAATGGAATCTTGTGGTATGTAAACACTGACGTCACCGCCAGTAACGTCATTTACTTTCGACTTATCAGCGGCATTCTGTTCAACCCTTGCCTTAAAGATCTCGTTAAGATTGGGCGGTGGACCGTTCAATGCTTGTTTAAACATTTTCATCGAATGCAAGGGTAGGGCAGGGAGGGGAAGGTAATGCTCTGTCAGGTGCTTTCAACCGATAGGTCTTAATACACAGACGTCATCACATGAGTTGAATTCAGGGGGCCGGTGGCCCTTGCTTCTGTTTAAGTGTTTTTAAAGTAAATAGGGCAGGTGAAGTAGAGTTTACATTTAAAACCGGTTACTTCTGTGTAAGAAATAAAAATCTCAAGCCAAACACGACGGAGGCTTTTTGTTGTATGGTCATGTTGACAACGGACTTTGTTGATACTTTTTATTTATGGTAAAGTTTTAAAACGTGCTGTTAGAAGAGCCGTAATAATTCATTCAGAGCCGGATACAGCTCGTGTGGCGCGTGGTAGCGACCAATTTTCCAGCTTCTATCTTTATATTATATCAATGTGTGTCCTCATATATATCCGTCCGCTAACCATCCCTGTGACTCTATAGCCCATGGAGGGGGTTAATTAATTCACCACCTCGTAGACGTCTGTATTTGTACTCGTGAGTCTTCACATCATCTACCCACCTGAGTAGGTCTGTCTTTACATCATCTATCCACCTAAGTAGGTCTGTCTTCACATCATCTACCCACCTAAGTAGGTCTGTCTTCACATCATCTACCCACCTAAGTAGGTCTGTCTTCACATCATCTACCCACCTAAGTAGGTCTGTCTTTACATCATCTATCCACCTAAGTAGGTCTGTCTTCACATCATCTACCCACCTAAGTAGGTCTGTCTTCACATCATCTACCCACCTAAGTAGGTCTGTCTTCACATCATCTACCCACCTAAGTAGGTCTGTCTTCACATCATCTACCCACCTAAGTAGGTCTGTCTTCACATCATCTACCCACCTAAGTAGGTCTGTCTTCACATCATCTACCCATCTAAGTAGGTCTGTCTTCACATCATCTACCCACCTAAGTAGGTCTGTCTTCACATCATCTACCCACCTAAGTAGGTCTGTCTTCACATCATCTACCCACCTAAGTAGGTCTGTCTTCACATCATCTACCCACCTAAGTAGGTCTGTCTTTACATCATCTATCCACCTAAGTAGGTCTGTCTTCACATCATCTACCCACCTAAGTAGGTCTGTCTTCACATCATCTACCCACCTAAGTAGGTCTGTCTTCACATCATCTACCCACCTAAGTAGGTCTGTCTTTACATCATCTATCCACCTATGTAGGTCTGTCTTCACATCATCTACCCACCTAAGTAGGTCTGTCTTCACATAATCCATTCACCTATGTAGGTCTGTCTCCACATAATCCATTCACCTTTGTAGGTCTGTTTTCACATTATCCATTCACCTATGTAGGTCTGTCTCCACATCATCTACCCACCTGAGCCACGGCCTGCAAGTAGGTGGTTTTTATACAGTCTTTGGTTACATATCTACGTCTCTTCACCTCGCTTGTGTTTGAAATTCTATCGAGATGACAGTACCATCGCAGTCCTCCTTTACTTACATTCTGCAGCTACAGCAGGGTCTGTATATTTCATGCATCGCTTCATTGGAGAAATGCGAATTTGAATTAATAAGTAGCAATACAAGTTACAACATTACACAAAAAAATTCATAAAAACGTTTAAATAACAAGCTTTTATGTAATAATGCACTAAAAAGTAGAAAATTAATTATACACTACTATTTAAATAACTATAAAGAAAAGCGCGGGTCTCTTTCTAAATATAAGTAAAGGTATCCAATTATCCAATATATATCGTTTTCGATTTAGATCTATATATTTTATGCGCGTTCCTCAAGCACATCTAAGTCGCACAATATGAGATCTACTTGTGCTATTTTTAGAGGCAGCACTCGGCATGGCGCATCAAAGTTCGCGCTGTTTTAAACCCTGACAGCTGACATTAACGAGTGACATCCATTACCAAAGTTCAAGGACGGTGTCACCTAAAAGTTTAATTGCTAAAACCATTAAAGCGATTAAAGTCACGTAGTCCATTAATGAAGTGACCAATGCCGCATACTAGAGGCTGTCGTAAATCGTTTTACGTCTCCTCTTATAAAAGTATCAAAGCACATGTACCATAAAGAAGTGGATATCTTAGCAAAGGGAAAACAATACACTTAAAATATAAATAAAGTTTAGTGGTTTTGCCTTCGTCGGGTTGACAATATTTATTTGACTAAGGTTGCAATTTAACTATCTGATAACCTCCCTTTAATTCTTATGACAGCAGAATATTGCGCAGGGGAGGTCACTGTTTTAATGACGACCAGATTCTTAAGGCTTAGTGGGGTTATCATTTAAATGTGTATTTAAAAAAAAAAAAAAAACAAGTATAAAAACTTTTCTAATAAAAGGCTTTTAAATGAAATGAAAATAAGAAAAATAAAACAAAGTAGAATTCTTAAGTAAGAAAAACCAAAACAAAGGTCAGTTAATTCCATTTCTAATTCATTAACTGTAGTCGATCTAAATATAATCAGTTTTATATTCATGACGAACAGCGAATTACCTGATTCTGAAAAGAAAGAAGAAGAATTCACCAATATATTTCTAAAGCAACTATTTTTAAGCAAGGAAAACAAAAAAGCTGCTATAGAAACTCAAAACAGAAGAATACCCCAATGACAATTAAACAAGAACAGATAATGGTGAAATGGTGTTTATAATTATCTGTCATTGAGAGAATGTGCCTGAACCTAAATACCTGACCGATGATGAACGTCTCACAGTTTTGGAGTCTGAAGACCCAACACACTTTAGGATGCCAATGACTAATGGAGAACCTCACGATGAGCTAGATAAATATTAAGGGGGCTGTACGGTGTTTGCTGTTGTGATCCATCTAAATTTCGCAAAGAAGATTGACAATTTAAGGAAACTATACAAACGATATAAAAAAAAATATTTACACTTACACATGCGACACAATTGATTGGAGTAATTAATTAGGGAAAAAAACCCAGTGTTACGTTATGCCTTGTAAGTCAAAGTTACGTCCCTTGTCTTAGATGTCTTGGTAATGTCCCCTTGAATGGCCTATAGCCCAGTACTGTGTAGCAGAGGGAGAAGCGAGGGGTGCGGTCGCACCGGGTGACACCATTTAGGGGGTGACATCAAGGCAAAAAATTGCAAAAGGTACCGAAGAAAAATGCCTTTTTTTTGTCAGATCCATTAGTGATTAATTAAAGTTAAATAGTCTTTTAAGTACAAATTAACAATCATTGCAAAAGGGCAGGGTATTATAGGCCTATGTTGGTCGACACACACACTCACACACACGCACACACACTCACACACACACACACACACACACACACACACACATATATATATATATATATATATATATATATATATATATATATATATATATATATATACTTTTTTCTTTGGGGGGGGGGGGGTGACACCACGAAATGCCGCACCGGGTGACACCCGACCAAGCGAAGCCGCTGATGTGTAGAGCAGTGTTGTTGATGTGGGAGAGTTTGCTATGAGTGATATCGGGGAGAATTAAAATATTGAAATAGTTATTGAAATTTACTGAAGTATTACGAAAACTTGGTTGGTTTGTTTTTTAAATGATGACAAATTCGTGATTAGTATTAATAAAATAATTGGGGAAGAAAAAGTGAATAAATTTCAAAATTGCCTGGCTCTGATTTGTGTTGTAAGGTTATTGTACAAAAAGCGTGCTATTTAATATAGTTATCTCCCTTTAATGCTAGGGGTGGGGCATATGAGGACAGAGGCGGTGCTGGGACTGGGGGGGGTGTTGAGGTGTGGGGCTGTCTGTGGAGTATATATGGTAAATAAATACACCAAAAGCATGCTGCGAAGAAAATTTTAAATATATGTCTGGTGCTAAAGGTAGCTGTTTGTTACTCTAGAAATAGTGAAGATATACACATTTTTGGAGGTCAATGGAAGTTTTTCGCAATATATTTTGTTATATATTAGGTCTACATTAATTTTTGATAAATTTAAATTACATTTCATATGAACAAAATAAAGAGAAGTATAGAAGTTCTAACTTTAAAAGAGGTTAAGTAATATTTATTTAATACATTAACTATATATAATAAACGTAAAACTTGTATTATAAAGTTCAGCTATTCTAAATATTTTAAAAAACTTATGTAAAAAAAAATAAAATCTTTATTATTTAACTTATTAAAATAAATAAATACTTATGTTAATACTAAGCAAGTTAAAATTACATGTATTGCAATAAAAAAGACAAAATATACACTTTAGTAAATATTTTGAATGTAATTTAAAGTTACCTCCCATAACCGTTTAAAAAAAACATGAACGGGTTAGAACATCTTATCCATTAAGAAAAGTAATGTTTAAAAAAAATAATTTAAACTAAATATCCAGGTTAACAATTTGTAGGACGTTGTCTTTTCGCCCAGATCTTATACGAGAGTAGAGGCAGTGGTGTCGCAGATAGATCTGCCTTCAGTCTTCTTCTTCTTCGTTCTTAATTTTAGTGTTGGAAGTGATCCCCTCCAACACAATACAGTATACGTGTCAACTGGTTATGCGCCATTGAGGCCATTGACTCTGATTTCAGCCTGCTTTTCCTTTTGTATTTGCTTCCATAGCCTTTGTCCAACCAAGAACAAACTACAAGGCAACAGTTGTTTGATTTTGGAGTTGTCTCTCCTAAAAGAGTGGCTCTCGAATTCGAGACTTTTCAGTTTAGCAACCATGAGCTTTACCGGCTTGACCACGCCGACGCCTTTAGTGCCTCTAGGGATTAGGTTTAGTCCAGCTGACTGACCATTTTTAATTTTCTTGATGGGCTTAATGACTTGCACCAAAGTTGGTGGACCCTTGCGTCAGATGAAAAAGTTGTGCTGCAAGGGGTATGTTAGGAATCAATGATGAGGATGGGGGTCGGCGTGGTCGAGACGGTAAAGCTCAGAGTTGCTAAACCGAAAAGTCTCGAGTTCGAGCCCTCGAACATATGATGCTCCTTAGTTGGGGACAGCCAGTCTTCTAGGAGAGACAACTCCAAAATCAAACAACTGCTGCCTTGTAGTCTGTTCTTGGTTGGTAGAAGCAAATCCAAAAAGAAAAGCAGGCTGAAATCGGAGTCAATGGCATCAATGGCGCATAACCAGTTGACACGTATCATTAATTGTGATGTAGGCGTGGTCGAGTCGGCAAAAGCTCATGGTTGATAAATTCGAAAAAGTCTCGAGTTCAAACTCTCTGGCAGATAATGATCGATCCATTCCAACACTAAAAAATTAAGAACGAAGAAGACGAAGAAAGAATGATCAGGATGAGTACCTAACACCTCCAAATGTGTGACAAAGCAATCTCTCTGTTCTGCAACACTTTTTTTATTGTTTTGCCATGTTTTTCCCTCACAGGGGTACTGAGGGCTGGTAGGTCCTACTTTTGTCTGACATTCATGTCATCTTTAAGTTTCCTTGTAGAGAGATTTCTAATCTTCTGGCTTCTATTTCAATCTACGTTATTGTTGTTGCCATCCACTTTTTTTAGTTCCATGTTTGTCTTCTCTATAACGTTGGCACCAGTCGATTTCCATATTTGTTGGTGTTCTAGTCTATAGTCTTTAAAAGCCATATCGCTTACGGAATAGCTCGGGGCGCAAAATTGATCGCTGCAGGGGCGCCGGCGGACTCGTTTGATTCAATTTATTGAACGACTATAAACCCCATTTTATCCATAGTCAATTGCGCTGTTTAAAACGAACGACCGTGGCACCAAATCGCACCTATCCCGGGGCCGCCCGTGCGAAAATGATTTTTTTCACCCACAGAAACCTTCTCGGGAGTATTCTCAGCAACTACCCAACATTTCATGGAAATACTATTGTTATCGTAACACTGAGGAAAGAATCCATTGACGGAAGCTTTAAATTCAGTGTTAAATCTTAAATAACGCACATCATATTCCTTTGCTATAAATGCAACCCGTTTTACCATTATTTGAATTAGCAGCATAAAAAAAGTTTTTGAATCGATGTCAGTTATATCCCTATAATAAATTAATAACAACAGATTAACTATATGAAAATGACCACATGCAGTGATAATCTAATGTGGGTTGGTACATGAATACCCACGTATTAGTGAGCACGTATCCAATGTTCTAGTTTAGAGATTATCTTCTTATTGATAGAATGTGGTGACGTGTATGGCGTAGTAACATAGATGACACAGTTTAGTAGCTGCTTGTTTGTTCTATGTTTGATTTGAGTCAGCAATTACTTAACAAGCGAGCAGTAAACTCTGGTCTAAAATGTTCACGCGATTTGTCTTCGTATTCTGCCTATTCTGGTCGAATACACACATCACTGCACAAGATTCTAGCGGTGAGTTAAAATATTTAAAGTCTGGTCAAATATTTTTCATCTTCTCTCGTCTATGGGCATCACCTACACTTGTTGATGTGGGTACAAGCGCTTACGTTTGAGTTTTATGTTAATAAAACATAATGTGAGCGGGTGAATGGATTATTTTGTATTATTTTATTTGTTGCGAATCTGCGAGTGCATGGTGGTCCAATGGGGAACAGCCACGGGGTCCTCGCCCGAAGCGGTCAGTATAAATTGACCGCTCGGAGTGATTTTCTTCCTTTTTGACCCGCGGCGAGATGTAGGTCGGGTCAGGTTTCTGCGTGGCGCACCGCACGCGTGGGGGTATTTGTTTTTTTATACTTTATCTTTATGTGATTTGTATGAATGCGACTGCCGATGTTTCTCGTTTTCTTTCATTTTCGTCTAAAACGAGATAGTGAGCATCGGCATGTCTGGTATGCACGTGGTGTGTTATTTTGAAAGATTTAAAATGTATTTTTGATGTTTTCTAAACCCTTGGCGTGTGTTTCGGACCACGTGGTTTAGGTCATTGTGTTTAGGGGTGTTTCGGACCACGTGGTTTAGGTCAGTGTGTTTAGGAGTGTTTCCTAAACTGTTGTGAATGCGTGTGTGCATTTACTTGATTGTTTTATGATGTGTTGTTATTGACTAGGATTGGCTTAGTCAATAGTCATTTGTTTTAGACAGTAATTAGATTACTATATTTTAGTTGCCTCGAGTTTTAGGTTGTTTAAAATTAATGTGTGTGCTGTTTCGTGCAACGTCATGTTGAGTATCGCTTGCTTTGTGTCTGCCTTCATTGGGGCCTTAGCGGAGTGTGTTAACTTTAATGTTATCAATATAGATGTTGTTTATGTAGACCAATGGCTTCGGGCTGCTCCTTGTGTAGGAAAGATTGGTTCTACAATGAATTTGTTTACACGTTATTTTTAAGTTGATAGTTCTTGGTTAGACAGTGGTTAGTTGTGTTTTTGAGAATTGCTTTTAGAATTGTAATAGTAAGGATTAGTTTTACTCGAGGCTTTAGCTAGCTAGAAATAGTAGGTAGCATTTTGAACTTGTGTATATATTTATGTATATATCTGCCATTGTGACGGTGAAACCGTTTAGGCCTAGCTCCACGTTATTCTTACACCACCCCTTACCTGCTCTATACTTCCCCCCCCCCCTCTATACAACTACGTACATTCCTATCTTTCGTCCCCCTCGCAGGCCCCTCTCTAGTTGGCTAGTTTGTCCACGTGACACACCGCCAATGTAAAGGCATATAAGGGGATGCAACAAAGGGATTCTCGCACTCTCCCAGCACTGAGCTCAGCTGGTGGTGTCGCACGCGGCGTTGGGGCCGTCGGCCCGACCTCCACGTGTTTTTCTGGGTTTGGTTTTACTTAGTTATTTCTTACTTTTACTTAACTTTACTTTTTATATGCATAATTGATTAACAGTGTATCAAGGAGTTTTAATAAATACCATATATAGATATTATCTTGCTGTCATGTATTTTTTTCATAAACACTATACATTGTTACTTTACATTGTGCTAGTCGATGACTTACCTGAATTACTTAACTTTACACTGCCCGTGCCTTAGCCCACAGGGCATTTAAATACTTATCTGACCTAAACTATTCCTGCCTGTGATGTAATTCCACGTGGCAGTTGAGTAGATATTTGTTACCTGCTGTACTACTTTTATCCTGCACGTGTATCAGCCACGGAGCAGTAGATATATATCATACACAGCCTCATTCTATTTTACTACAGGCCGTAAACTGCGGGCATTGAGTTGACCCGTAGTCATCGGACCTGCTATTTTATTTTATTAACCGGCCGTAAACCCTTGCCAGAGACAAGAGGTCATCGGACCTGGTAAGAACCAATTATCATTTTAATAAGGCTGTGAACTCTGGGCATTGAATTGACCCTTAGTCATCAGACCTTAATAATATTACCTCTAGTTATACAATACTAGAATCTATATTCCCGGTAAAGAAGCGGCACAGACCCTCTTACCGGTTGAATACCAGCATTTCACTGATTTTACTATTATATCTATTATACGGTACCAAATATTTATCTTTTACCGTTAACATGGGGGCTCGTCAAACTAAATACTAGACACGAGTTAGCCACTCGTATTTGAATAAATCCTGCTGTTTCACATATTTGAATTTTACTGCTGTTGTTTACTTTGAATTTTCAGAAAAAATATTTCTGTGTGTTATTGCTACCTGCTCAAGAAGTATTCTGTACAACTGACGGCTGCACAAGAAAGGCAAGACCACTGGAATTGTAGCTAAGTGTCAAGTTTTAGCTTTTGACTCTGACTTACTACGTTGATTCCTTTAGTGGTACTTTTAAAACTGGTCTCCTATTCTTGTAGTTAGCTTAGTAGTCTATTATTTGCAGAATAGGCCTACTTCTGTTAGTCTGTCAAATACTTTTCTTGTAGTTAGTTTATTGTTAGGCGTGACCCGGTACACGGCTTGAGCACACGCGTGTCACGTTACCAGTGTCAACGGCCTAGCCAGGCTGCATAATGAGTGGCTCCACTAGCATCCCCGCCCTCATCAGGTACGCCATTGACTATGGCTACGAAGGGGCGGCACTCAGTGCATTTGTTAGACAAAGATACCAAGAGAATTTAGAGGACTTACAAGAAGAAGAGGAACGAAGAAGATTAGACGAAGAAGAAAGATTAAATGAGCTGCAGTGGGAAGAAGAAATTAAATTAAAAGAGAGAAAATGGGCTATAGAAGCCAGGTTCTATGAATTTGAAAGATCGGAGTGGGATAGTATCAAACCAATAGCAAAACAAGAAGACGAAATGTTAGCAGATACCAGCATATCAATAGCTGAGAAAATTATTATTTGTAACGAACGTATAAGAAGAATGACCGAAATGAAAGCACGCTTGCAGATAGCCGAGCAGGCGATGCTTGAGCAGCTGAAAAACATGACCATATTAGGACCTGAACCAACACCCGCTACACCAGACACACCAACCCTGCCACAGGGAGAAGATAACACTCATGATGCTACACTGAGCCATAGCAGCAACTTCGTTAAAATTACTTCCCCTGCCCCGACTGAATCATCAATAAACACAGCACCGGATGCTTCAGTCGACCTTAATTATGCAAACAACCCAACCACTGAGATTGTCAGCCTTATCGGCCCCATTGTTATACCTACCACACATACCAAACCTTACCAGCCCCTGCCCAGAGGGAAAAAATTCGCCGACGAGAGGAGGATCGCTCTCGGTCCTGAATTACCTGTCGCAGCTATACAAGGGGCAGATAATCAACAAAGCAAGTTACAATTATCACCCTTAGCAACAAAATCTGGTTCTCGCCCCTTGCGGACCGAATCAGACTTATCGTCCCCAACTAACAGCACAGTCAATTACTGCGTACCTGGCCAAAACAAGAACTCTAACGCTCAAATTGGCCAACGCAGACAACCTCGTTGGAAGCCCCGCCCTCCTACATACAACTTGATGAAACAACGGTCCAAGGACACCAGCCTAAGTTATCGGGAGACGTGCCGTTTGCTCTATAGCTGTTGTGTCCATGTCTACCCATCTCTAATTACTGGCGCTTCACGTTTTGCCACCCACCCCATTCTGAGTTTTGACAAGTCACTAAGCATAACTTAGCTAGTTAGACTTAGGGTGGAATTTCTTAGTAAGTCATGGTCGATTGCCTGAACTTAGCTCAAATCCAGCCTTGCACTTAATTGATGCAAGCTGCACAGTTAAAAAATAATGAAGCTATTTTATGACTTACTTTGATATATGTTGTATACACAAGCATTGCTTTTTAAAAAAAATTCTATGGGCATTTATCATTGTCATATCTTATGTAATCATAACTTCATATCTATGCATAAATTTGTTGGTTTCCCTTGTTCTTGCAGTATTTTTCACAGGTTTCCACTGACTTCTTAGACCTGGTTGTCATACTTCTAAAACAGAACTTGGCGTTAGTTAATTTCCTGAATACAATGTAAACTTATACTGAACAAAAAAATGTCATTATTCACCGTTGTCTTATTACAATTTACATAAAAACAATTTTTGTTTTCTATAGCCTCTAATGGCATATCACAATGTTGTAATTGATGTTGGACTAATGTATACTCATTTTGCCTGTCAATGGCCTATGTTTCAATGTTATTAATTTTCGTCTAAAGACATTGTTATTTACATTTTTTGCTTAACTATACTTTGAAAGACACATGAAAAGATATTGTTTTATTTCTGGTCCGCTGAAAATTGCGTTACCACGAAATTTTAGCGAGGAAAGGGGGTGTGACGGTGAAACCGTTTAGGCCTAGCTCCACGTTATTCTTACACCACCCCTTACCTGCTCTATACTCCCCCCCCCCCCCTCTATACAACTACGTACATTCCTATCTTTCGTCCCCCTCGCAGGCCCCTCTCTAGTTGGCTAGTTTGTCCACGTGACACACCGCCAATGTAAAGGCATATAAGGGGATGCAACAAAGGGATTCTCGCACTCTCCCAGCACTGAGCTCAGCTGGTGGTGTCGCACGCGGCGTTGGGGCCGTCGGCCCGACCTCCACGTGTTTTTCTGGGTTTGGTTTTACTTAGTTATTTCTTACTTTTACTTAACTTTACTTTTTATATGCATAATTGATTAACAGTGTATCAAGGAGTTTTAATAAATACCATATATAGATATTATCTTGCTGTCATGTATTTTTTTCATAAACACTATACATTGTTACTTTACATTGTGCTAGTCGATGACTTACCTGAATTACTTAACTTTACACTGCCCGTGCCTTAGCCCACAGGGCATTTAAATACTTATCTGACCTAAACTATTCCTGCCTGTGATGTAATTCCACGTGGCAGTTGAGTAGATATTTGTTACCTGCTGTACTACTTTTATCCTGCACGTGTATCAGCCACGGAGCAGTAGATATATATCATACACAGCCTCATTCTATTTTACTACAGGCCGTAAACTGCGGGCATTGAGTTGACCCGTAGTCATCGGACCTGCTATTTTATTTTATTAACCGGCCGTAAACCCTTGCCAGAGACAAGAGGTCATCGGACCTGGTAAGAACCAATTATCATTTTAATAAGGCTGTGAACTCTGGGCATTGAATTGAACCTTAGTCATCAGACCTTAATAATATTACCTCTAGTTATACAATACTAGAATCTATATTCCCGGTAAAGAAGCGGCACAGACCCTCTTACCGGTTGAATACCAGCATTTCACTGATTTTACTATTATATCTATTATACGGTACCAAATATTTATCTTTTACCGTTAACAGCCATTACCATGCATTTTTCTTATGTTTTCCTTTTCTTTTTCTCTTCCCCCCCCCCCCTCTTCCAGTGAGGTTGCTTGGGAAACTTGGCTGGGTGTTTTGTTATATATGAATTGTTTTGTTTGAAGTAAAAGGTTTGTTTCGTTTGGTTCTGTTTTGTGTCAGTTTTATCTATTCTTTTTTTATAACTTTTGGTTCCATATTTTGTTGAATAAATTTTATTAACTGTAAAAGTTTTTGTTTTATTTTAGTAGCTTATTATTTAGACTAAGGTTAGGTTATTAACCAGCCTGGGTTTAGCCGGGCTTGCACTGACCGGACGGTAGTTAGTTAGATAAGCCTAGGGAAGGGTAGAATAGATTTTAAGGTAACCCCCCCCCCCCCTAGCAGGGCTTACATAAGAACTTAGTTAACACTTGAACAATCGCTACAGCTTGTGTAGTATGCATAACAAATCAGTACAGCGCCTGAATTTAGACTGGTAGGTATATTTTTAATGAGCGCTGCATGTTTGGGTCGAACCTCAAGCACTTAAAACTTTCTTGGGGGAGTAGGGGGGTGGAAAAATTTCCGTTAGGGGGTCAGACACTGGATATAGTGTTTATTTTATAAAAAAATATATATTTTTGAAATTTAGTACGGGTTGGGGTGAAGATGGGGTACGGAATAGACGTTCTTCGTGAGAGGGAATTGTCTCCCTTAAGAGAAGAGTGAAAAATCTGCGATCTGCAAGGCTTAAGAACCTTGCTCCAGATGTGTATGTTTGCATATATTAGTTAGACACCCGTAGTCTAGTCCTGTAGACTCTTTAAACAAGTCTGGTCTGTTCTCTGCCGAAGGACAGTTTAATCATCGTTCTTGCTTGACCAAAATGACTCTAAGTCTAAGGAAGTTTAAATTCACGTATATTTTTAAGAGGGCATTCAGTTTTTAAAAACTGCATTTATATAGTATTATAATATAACTTTCTGTCTATAGTGAGTGCCAACAACGCAAGATCAAGACGTCATATTGTTGATGAATTCCTGACCACTAACGCGTGCGGGATTTGCACCAGCACCCTGCCCAGACCAGTGGTCACTCTGCCAAGTGGATTGGACGTGATGTGTGACACAAAGACAGACGGCGGAAGGTGGACGGTGATACAGAGAAGATTCAACGGATCAACAAATTTCAGTCGGGACTGGAATGAATACAAACATGGGTTTGGTGAAGTTGACGGTGGAGAATTTTGGCTGGGTAATGAAAACATTTATCGTCTTACGTCTTTAGCGCAACACGAACTGAGGGTCGATTTTAAATATGAAAAGAAGGACTATTACGCTAAATATTCAAGCTTTAATGTGGGTAGTGAACGGGAAAGTTATAAGTTAAAAGTTACCGGGTTTTCAGGGAATACAGGAGACGCTTTGAAACCCCACAACAACTGCAAGTTCAGCACATTTGACAGAGACAACGACATTGGCCGGTATCAAAACTGCGCCTTGAAGTACCTCGGGGGCTGGTGGTACCACGAATGTCATACCGCCAATCTAAACGGGGAGTGGGGAAACATGAGATACGGCAGAGGTGTCACCTGGGAACCGACAACAACTCAACATAATTCGGCAACTTTTACTGAGATGAAAATAAGACCGATCTAAGAAACGAATGCGTTTCTCTTTTGACGCAATGAAATAAAAAACATATCCATAATCTTTTCTAGAAAATGTGTTCGCTATTTTTTTATTACGTTTTTTTTTTAAATATATATTTTTTTTCTGCAATTCTCAAGCAGAGAATTGCAAGTACTTTCGGCCCAACTTAGTGTTGAGGATTTACCGTTCGTTTTAGTCATCAGTTTCTCCAGTGGCGTAGCCAGGAACGTCTCAAGGGGAGGGGGGGGGGGGGGGTCCAATTTTTACCCGGGGACCAACTTTTGATTTGCATCCCCCCCTCGAACTTTCGATTTGCACCCCCTCAAACTTTCGATTTGCACCCCCTCATACTTTTTATATATATACCGAGGGATCTATGACCCCCCATAACCCCCCTGCCTACGCCACTGAGTTTCTCAATAACAAACATTTTTTTTTTAAATTTTAAGACTGAAAAAAAAACTTACATCTAGGAAAGTTTAATATTTTGCCTTAGAAATAGTTAACTATGTCTGAACTATAAACCATATAGATTTCTTTACAAAACTGGGAGCAAACAACACGTCTTGGAGAGCACCGCCCTCCCCCCCCCCCCCCCACCACCACCACAACGACAAAATAGAAAACAAGTAATTAAAAAAAGTCTAGTGACAATTTTAGCGCAATTTCCTTGTGTTATCTAAAAATAGCTCTGTCGTAGCGTAAATCAAGAGCAGGGTTAGTAAAACCATTGGTTAGTTATTAAAACGTTTTTTATTACATTTTTTTTCAGTATTTTACATGTTTTATTTACAATAGAGTAACATGACTAAAAACCATTGCGCACCCAGCTACCGAACGTGACCTCGCAGCCATTGAACGTGATGGCGCAGCTATTGAACGTGATGACACGTGTGGTGTGGTTGCATAAAATGCCTACTAATTCGGTCCAAATTTTAATTAATTCAAAAAATTTTTTGTGACCGAACGAAAGGATATTTTTGAAAACTTTCTTCAGCAATATTGTTCTAAATTATGGCAGGAATCGATTGGTACATGTTTCAAGTCGCTAAGTGGTCTGGTTGCCGAGATATGGGCCAAAAACTGCATTTTTCGAGTTTTTTTGGCTTTTCCGGGAAATCCATGAAAGAAACCCGGAATTTTTATGGCCTATGTTCATCCTCGTAACTTGCTTAACATAATTGCTTTGGAACTAGTCCTTGATATTGCTTCGTTGAGGAGGAGATACGACTTAAAGCTGCGGACACACATCCATACATTCCCAGAAATGACGAGTTAATAAACGCAATTCTCCAGAATTGCGCTAAAAATGTATATAGAAAACGTATACTTAGTATAGTAATTAAATTTATTTTAGTGGTCTCATCCGCTGATAGTTTTAATCCCCCCCCCCCACCTGCCGGGGAAATACTGCTGTCAATACAATTAGACCAATTATCATATCATGCATAAAAAGTGTGAATCTTATAGTTTTAGCATATAGGGGTGTTACGAGTCAATATATTAAAAGTTGTAAACAGAATATTATTACAATGCCGAGGATAGACATAGGTACATATGAAAGGCAGTCTTTACTAGGACTTTCTGATGTACCTGTTTACTTTCGGCATTGTATACTGTTCTTTGTTAACATTCGTAATTTGTTTTAGTTTTAGCAAACACATTTTACTGTATTTGTACGAGAAATCAAAGAACAATAATGTTTAACTACCTTCATTATCTTTACTAAGCTAGATTAAGGACCCATCTATTTTAAATAAGGGAGGGGAGGGAGTTGCAGTCTGTTTAGGGGCCCAAAATGCTACGACAAGAAGAAAGATTGGATTTTATTTAGGAATTATTTTTTTTTGCGTGCATTTTTTCTTTAAAATAGTCAAATAGCTGGAGTCCTTAATACGCTTTCTAAAAACTCATAACACTTTTAAATAGTCGATTTGGGGGGGGGGGGGAGAGGGTAATACAATTGCTTTAAATATTTATTTATACTCTATTATTATGTAGGCCGTAATTTTGTAAAAATGTTACTGGCTTACAGTTAATTTGTTTTTAAGTAACCAAAGACAGTATCGTCACAAGGTGGGGTCAGAGGTGCGGTCCGCATCGGATAAAAACATTTAGGCGTAACACCATGACGAAACACTGTAACATTTACAGTCAAAACTATGTTGTATCCAGCTAAAGTAACAAAAGATAAGTGAGATAGGGGTGGCGCCCCACCGAAAGTGCAAAGTTGTTGGGGACGATTGGGTGACAACTTTAATAAACGAGTAGGGTAACCGACATTGTGACGCCATTAACCAAACTTTTCTTTAAAAAAGTTGATCATGATTAATTTAGATCTGTTTTGTTTTCATGCTTTTAACTTTGCAAAATGTTTAATGAGTTTCTTGAGATCGATTTTAGCTGCTTCTGTATGGTCAATACTTAGATGGCCAAGTTACTGACCTAATGGACATATCTACAATTTGTTTCATAACAAATTAAAAGCATCAAAATTTGCAAATAATGTTAAAGATTGTTTATCTGTAACTAGCGTACCCGTCCGCGTTGCTGCGATCTAGTCTCACATTCCAGGGTAACGAAACAATTTGTAAGGGTTTTATCAACGCGTTACCGATTACGTATTTTTAGTCGTCTTACCTCGTTTTTAAAACTAAGGTAGTTGAAATATAATTATTTATGATATTTTGTTTTCGGATCTTTGTTGCTTGGGTTCGGGTTCGTCCACCGCTCTGACGCCGTTAGCGTGCTGTATGAAGGCATAGAGTGTACGTTAATTATCCTCCGTAATAGTGAGGTTGAGCACCTTTCACCGACCACCTTGAGGCGTCGGGGGAGTGACGTGTTGCACTACCGTAGGTAGCCGGATGCAACCCCTGGTTTGGTTCAATCATCGAACGTCGAGGCCCACGGTGTCCCTAGTGTAGGGTGCTCTTGTGCTTGGTGTCATCCGTCGAGGGCCGCCCATGTTGCAGTTTGCTCGTTGAATAATTGGTCTCCCTTCAGGACGCGCAATCAACGGATCTCTTTCACTCAGGTAGCCAATGGCTATCTCGGGGCGCCCAACCTTTACTACTGCTAATACACTGGAGTACAGCCTTTATTCGATTTAGTAATCAATTTTAGCATCCCTCCGTATCCCTAGTGTATGTCGCTTATTAAAATGAATAAAGGCGCCGTAGAGCTCATGGAGAAACCCGGGGCGCACCAGGTTACACGACTGCCGAGGCACCGGATGATGTGCCTGTGCAATTTGACCGTTGAACTAAGTAGTAACACTGACCCTCTGCGCCGGACACCCAATCAACGGACCCCAGGTGCAAAGATAGCCGTTGGGAAACTCTGGGTGGCAAACCACACCGTTGTACTGCGGGGCGCCTCCATCCAAAATAAAATTAAAATTTAATAGCAGAAACCTTCTCAAATGTCAGCGTTTATTTCAGGCACCTTTTCAGAAAAATGTCTGGAGTATTCGCAACTACTTCTCAAAGTTTATTGTCGATCGGATGAAAACCAAAAACTTATGGTGTTAGTAGTGCCATATTGATTAAAGATTAATTAGATAAAAAAGTGAAATATCAATTAGGTAAACATTAGTAGAAAAACAGTGACACATGTTGGACTTACCTTGTTGTGAAAACATGATTGTTTTTTTTATTAAAATGGCTCAATTAATGTCATGGATGTTTAGTTTGGTCGAATTTTGGGGAGGACAGACAGTTAGGAGGGAGGTGTTGGTAATTTCACAGTGAGTTGAGGTTTGTAGCAATAAATGTAAATATACGAGTGCAGTCAACCGATCTCATAAAAGAGTCAAGTTCAAGTTTATTGATAAGCTAATTCTCTCAATGGCTTGCCCGACAATGCGACAACACCTGTAATGTTATTATTATTATTACCGATAGGCACTGTGGCTTTTTAGAAATTTTAATTATTTCTAGAGTAGAAAAGAAAATGTATTTCCATTTTCTTTTAAAAATTATTTACATAAATATAAAATATTATGTAGAAGTTTTAATTTTTTTATTTTTTTAAAGAGGGAAAAAGAACTCCCATGTGCCTTCGGCCCCTATGCATTGCTAACGCTAGCTTTACGATTGCTACGCCACTGATATATATATATATATATATATATATATATATATATATATATATATATATATAAGGGTGGTATAAAAAATTATTTGGGGTGGGGATTGCTTTTTTTCTCGTTCCGCTACTGACCCATAGACAGAGCCTTTATTTACTTAGCCTTGACCCAAACGGTTTGAATGGCCAGAGGTAGAAAAGTATAGGGTTAGATGGCACAGAGCAGTTCAGTGATCAGTCAATCGATCCTTAACCCATAGGATCGTTGGGACATCACAGTTTATGTTCTCGTGAGCTTCTGCCATCTTTTTGAGGTCTTCTACCCATTCATAAAGTAATTCTGCAACAGGTAGCCCAGTCTACTCCCTGGTGTCCTCTATCCAATGTCGTCTTCTTCTTCGCTGACTTCTTCCTCCGGGTACATTGCCCTGCATTATTATTATTTTTTTGATAAGCCCTTGGCTTGTGTGGCACGCCCTTACCATCACAGTTGTTTTGTTTTGAATCTGTCCAATGGACCATGCACATTGATGATCTTTTCAGGAGCCTCTTTTTTTGTAATGTGATTCCTCTATTCTATATTATATATGTATTTATTATATATGGATTATATATATATATATGTAACGAGTCCCCGAGTCTATCCTGCCGACAACGCCAAATGTAACGAGTCTCTGGCTACCCTGCCGACAACGCCAAATGTGACCTTCCCGAGTCTAACCACTCATTCCACACAACATTGACCACAGCATAGATACTCGAAGATGCAGGTTCATTATTGATCCTTTTATTACATGAATCAAAGAATGCTTCACAATAATATAATGAATCAAGAGAGATGTTTCACAATAATAGTCTGAATCAACGGACCCCCAACAGTCCTCACTAGGCTTCATCTAACTGAATACACATGTCTAACGTCCTTCTTAACACAATATAACCAACTTGATACTGCCACACAGACTCACTGATCGAAAGCGAGCGAGAAAGACCGAGAGACTGACGGACTGACTGACAGACCTTCTGAGAGACTTCCTGAGAGACTTCCTGAGAGACTTCCTGAGAGACTCGAGCTCAGCCGTCGCCTTCCTTATATCCCCTTCATAATCGTACTCATATTCGGTCCTATCATAATCGTAATTGTAATCGATTCTAATCGTTACATCAGACTGTTAATTACGCCGCTTCTGTCGTACAGTCCGATTTTAATAAGCCACCTGCATCCTGTCACATCAAAGTTGACAGACCGTCCTTCGTATCGCTTCCCGAGATATTACGCCTTGGCATCAGCCAACACCTGCACTGTGACGTCAGACTGTAACACGTTATGTCTCTTGGTAACTTCCCCTAGTTACATCCACCCCTGCCTTTTTTTGTGTGTTATCAACCACAAACAACGCTTGGCAGGTGCAGTCCTTCAAAGTCCATCGCACCACCGTAAAAAAAATCCATTGTTCCACTCACTGTCAATGTCGTCACATTCGTATAAGATTGACAGTTATCCCTATTTCACATATCCAATGTGTCTACATCATCTTCCTCAGACACAAAACAGTTCTAGAATTCACATCCACCTTTTTTCGTTTGGTGCCTTCACCAGTTCACTTTTGTGACTTTTTGAACAGTCTGTTTTCATACCAGCGCGACCATGAAAGAATTGATGGTTGCTGACAAAAAATTTCGTATTCTTTCTGTTTCTCAAACTTCTCCGCGGACCACTTATCTGATGGTCTACTGTCTCTCTGCTTTTGGAGGGACCGGGATCCTCCTTGTTGCCGGTATCCTCCCCTTGTGTGTCGCTGTTGTTCTGTTGATGGTGACATGGTTCCGGGATGGGTATGAGAATTTCCGTTATAGTTTCCGGTTCCCTAATTGTCTTGGGTTTCCTTGTGTGTAACTGCTCCTCTTGACTATGACAATATTTCTTTAATTGAGCAATATTCGCCCACCGATCCGGTTTGGTGTGATCGATGGGTCTTATCTTAAAGGGGCCACCTGCTACTTTAGGCATCTCCACGACTTGCCATATCTCCTGTCCCCAGAGGTCGTGGATTTTGTTTCTGCCTAACGGGTGGCTACGCAGTAATACCCTGTCGTTCAGTTTGAGTGGCGGGTCCTTTGTCTGTACCGGCGGTTCCCTTCGCCGTGCTTCATGTTCTAGTCTTTCCTGTACTACCCTGTACATTTCTCTAATTCGTCTCATATGTTCATTCACATATTCCAGTGCAGTGTATGAGCCAGTCATACTCTCCTTTTTTCCTAGGAACAAGTCAAGGGGGAGTCGAGCCTCCCGTCCGAACAGCAACATGTGTGGCGAAAAGCCGGTTGTGGCATGGGGTGTGCAGTTGTATAGATATACCAACTCTGGGAGAAAATCAGGCCAACGTTTTTTCTGTTCAGGTTCTAGAGTACGCAGCAAATCATGCATGCTGCGGTTGAACCGCTCGCACTGTCCGTTTCCTTTCGGATTAAATGTGGTTGTTCTAGATTTGTTGATCCCGTAGTGGCTGCACAGTTGGTTAATTACTTCTGACTCAAAGGCCCTTCCTTGGTCAGAGTGTAATTGTCTTGGTATGCCATATTTGATGAACCAATGTTCTATTAAGACCTTTGCCACTGTTTTGGCAGTCTGATCTCGTGTGGGCACCGCCACAGTCCATTTGGTGAAAACATCAGTCATTACCAACACATGTTCCGTCCCATCCGATGATTGCTCCAACGACGTAAAGTCCATAGCCACAATCTCTAGTGGTTTTGTCGCTAATAGGTGTCCCGATGGCTGTCTCATTTTGACAACTGGCATTTTCGCATGCTGACACCTCACACAAGCCTCACAATGGCGTTTGACCTCCATTTCCATATTGGGCCAGTAACACCTTCGTCGTAATATTTTGTGCGTCCTGTCCTGACCCTGGTGTCCTGCCCTGTCATGTGCCAACCTTAGCACTTCTTCTCGTAATTGTCCAGGCACCACCACCTGGTGTATTGTCCCATCAATTTGGTCATGAATTCTCCGCATGAGAACACCATCCTGTATACTGAGACGGTCCCACTGACTCAGTATTTTCTTTGTTTCTCGACCAAATTGTTCTCTTTCCCTTCTTCCTGGGAATTTTTGTTCCTGGACGTGTTTCAACAGCGGCTGTAAGCTAATATCCGTTCTCTGGGCATTTCTTATTTCTTTGTGATTAAGGCAACTAAAATCACCAATGTCCATATGTCCGGGCTCTGTGGAAATGTGCTCCACCCCGGTCTGTCCGTTCTGCCTCACTTGCACCCCGTGAGGGATATCTGTTGACGCTCTGACCTCACATATTCCTGTCAGCGTTTCTTCCTCATCGCCCGGTCTCTCGTAAGGATTCCTTGATAAGGCGTCCGCATTGCCGTTGGACCGCCCCGGGCGATATTTTATCTCTAGGTCAAAGAGTGCCAATTCTGCTGCCCATCGCTGTTCGATGGATCCCAACTTTGCTGTCTTTAGGTGACTCAAGGGGTTATTGTCAGTGTATACCACACATTTAGCACCTAATAGATAGTCCCTGAATTTTTCCGTCACAGCCCATTTTAATGTCAAAAGTTCTAGTTTCATGGCGCTGTAATTTGTCATGTTCTTCTCTGATTCCTTCAGAGCTCGACTGGCATAAGCAATAACCCTGAAACCTTGCTTTTGTTGTTGTGATAGCACAGCTCCCAGACCTTTAGAGCTGGCGTCAATTTCTAGCCGAAATGGTTTGTCAAAGTCTGCGTATCCTAATATCGGCGCCTCTGTCAAAGCCTTTTTCAATAGCTTAAACGAGTTCAGGCATTCATCAGTCCATAATTCACCTATCAGTTGTGTTTTACCTTTCTTTTTCTCCTTACTGTGTTTCTTTGTCATTTTGTTTACCAAGTCATGCAATGGTGCGGCAATTTTTGCAAAACCAGGCACAAATTTTCTATAATAGGAAGCAAAGCCCAAGAATGATCTGACCTCTACTGTAGTTGTTGGCTGTTTCCATTCTTTAACAGCTGCAATTTTATCTGGGTCAGTGGCGATGCCATCCGACGAAATCACGTAACCCAAAAAATGTACCGATTTCAGACCGAAGCAGCATTTGTCTGGGTTCAGCTTTACTCCTATCTCCCTAAGACGGAGAAACACTTGTTCTAATCTTTCTAGATGGTCCTCCCAAGTTTTTGAATAAACTAGTATATCATCCAAGTACACCAACATTATTTGAAATAGAAAGTCACTCATAGCACTCTGCATTACTCGCTGGAATGTAGCAGGTGCATTAGTTAGACCAAACGGCATACGGGTCCACTCGTACAGTCCCAGTGGAGAAATAAATGCAGTCTTATGTTGATCGTTGGGGTGCATGGCCACTTGGTGGTAGCCACTAGCCAAATCCAAGGTAGAAAAAAATCTTGCTCCCCCCAACGCATCAAGACATTCATCAATACGAGGCAAGGGGAATGCATCCCTTCTTGTGATCTTGTTCAATTTCCGGTAATCACAACACAGTCTTATCTCCCCTGACTTCTTTTTTACCACTACTATCGGTGCCGCATACGGGCTAGTGCTGGTTGTAATAATTCCCTTTTTTAGTAGATCGTTCAGGTGTGCCTTCACCGCAGAGTAGTGACTCGGTGGTAATCTTCGATAAGGTTGCGCCACCGGCTTGTCTTGTAGTAAGGGTATCTGGTGTTTTATTACTTCCGTGTAACCCAAATCACCCTCGTACGAGGCAAATATATCCCTGTACTTATTCAACAATTCATTTAGTTTTGGGTCCTCAGTTTCCGGGAATGTATATGATCGGCCATCCTCTTTCTTCACCTCGGCCGTCACATTGACCGACCTAATTGTTACTTCATTACTGCTGGTATTGCTCAGTTCGATGCACTGTGCCGACCTTTGTACCTCGACGTTCTGTGGTACTCCTACCAGAGTATTAGGCGGTATAAAAATTTCCTCATCCAAAACATTTGCCACTAATCCTTGAACTAGTCCATTTTCCGCTGATGTGTATGTCCGCAGTAACACGACGCCTGCCCTCAGTGCGGCGCCACATGGTTCTATCATCACATCACCATTCACGCTTCTATCCCCAATTTGTAATGTGATTGCCTTGACCGTGTTTGCCGGGACTGATATCCTTCCTCTGGTCTTGGCAAACCTGGCCAACCTGGATCCCCGACCTGGTGTGGTCGATCCGACAATATTTGTAAGAAATTCTGGCAACTGGCCAAGAATATTCATGCCCAACAGGCAAGGTATATTTGACACATTTGTCTCTAGGTTGTGTTTCGTAACGAACACCCCAACCTGCTTCAACCTATGTCCCGCCACCACGACATCCGCCAGAAAATAACCACAGTAAGGAATGGTTAGTCCATTAGCTGCCGTCAGGCGCATGCATGTGTCAGACCTCAACCTATGGTCTTTTCCTTTCATCCATTTGGTGTAAAAATTTTCCGTGATTGTCGTCACCTGGGAGCCTGTATCCACAATTGCCTTCACCGCGATGTCCCCAATCGTAATCACCATTTCGGGACAGACTCCCATCATTTTGCTTCTTGGGCCATAACCTCGCCCCTCTGTAGCCTGGCCCTGCCTTACAGAGGACGACCGTTTCCCTGGCAGTACCGTGCCATATGTCCGGGTTGTGAACAGGACAAACAAATTGGTCGACCGTCAGCCGTCCACCGGAGTGATGGACCGGCGGGTCGCGGCCGTCCAACCTGTCTCTGTTTTGTACCGTTCTTTTCCTGATTCTCAGCTGTTGACCTGCTTTCTAACCTCTCCAATCTTTGGTTAACCTTATCCAGGTGGGCCAACAGTTGAGCCATCATGGTTTCCACCGTGCCGGTCCCCGTGGGTGGGGATTGTTTCTGTTCCGGCACCGAGACTTTGTCCACCGAACAGTTCGATTGGTCCTCATCCTCGGACCTGCGGATCGCTGAGTTCCTGACCTGAAGGAAGGTCAACTGCGGGTCTTTGTGGACCTCCTCTTTCAACTCTCTCCTTAAGATCGGGGTTGCTAGCCCCTCGATGAACTGGTCCCTCAGTAGGCGTACATCAATGTCAGGTGTTTTGCCCTTTACCGAATCAAAGGCCCTGTTTATTCGGTGTGAATACTCCATCACACTCTCCGCCATTCTCTGCTTTAAGCCTACGAACCCCGTTAGCAGTTGCGATCCCGACCGTCTCTCCCCAAAGGTCTCCATAATTAGATCCAACACCTTATCTGGATCTGATTGGACGGTTTTATCGTGGCATTTGACCTCTGCCCTAACCGTCTCTCCTATACTGCCCATCAGCAGTCTTAATCTTTCCTCTGGTGACATGTTTCTCGAGGCCCAGGCCGCTTTGACCTCCTCACTGAACCTGTTGGTTAAAGTTGGATCACCGTCCCCGTAAAATTTGTTAATGTGGGACTCTCTGGGCAGGACCACAATATGGGTCTGCTTCTCGTCCAGAGTAGACATTTTATTCCTTTAGTAAAAAAAAAGAGTTCTTTCTTACCGTGTGTGTATGAAAAAATTTTCCTCGTTCCTCAATTTTCACTGTTCCTGAATGTCCGAATTCACACACACACTAAACACAGTTATGAACTAGGTTGACTATGGGTGCCTAAAGCGGCAAGTCTCGTTGAATTCATCCTGATCGCAGCGCCAAATGTAACGAGACTTATCCTGCTCGCAGAGCCAAATGTAACGAGTCCCCGAGTCTATCCTGCCGACAACGCCAAATGTAACGAGTCTCTGGCTACCCTGCCGACAACGCCAAATGTGACCTTCCCGAGTCTAACCACTCATTCCACACAACATTGACCACAGCATAGATACTCGAAGATGCAGGTTCATTATTGATCCTTTTATTACATGAATCAAAGAATGCTTCACAATAATATAATGAATCAAGAGAGATGTTTCACAATAATAGTCTGAATCAACGGACCCCCAACAGTCCTCACTAGGCTTCATCTAACTGAATACACATGTCTAACGTCCTTCTTAACACAATATAACCAACTTGATACTGCCACACAGACTCACTGATCGAAAGCGAGCGAGAAAGACCGAGAGACTGACGGACTGACTGACAGACCTTCTGAGAGACTTCCTGAGAGACTTCCTGAGAGACTTCCTGAGAGACTCGAGCTCAGCCGTCGCCTTCCTTATATCCCCTTCATAATCGTACTCATATTCGGTCCTATCATAATCGTAATTGTAATCGATTCTAATCGTTACATCAGACTGTTAATTACGCCGCTTCTGTCGTACAGTCCGATTTTAATAAGCCACCTGCATCCTGTCACATCAAAGTTGACAGACCGTCCTTCGTATCGCTTCCCGAGATATTACGCCTTGGCATCAGCCAACACCTGCACTGTGACGTCAGACTGTAACACGTTATGTCTCTTGGTAACTTCCCCTAGTTACATATATATATATATATTTATATATATATATATATATATATATATATATATATATATATATATATATATATATATATATATATATATATATATAAAATGATGGAAAAAATTGAACCTTACCCATGAGACGATCCTGGCTAAGCCACTGCTCCTGTGCCATGCAGTGTTATTCCAGACTTTTTTCTCCGGGGAGGGGGGGGGGCTTGATATTTTTTGGGGGGTGGACAACATTTTACGAGGGGGTGGGGGCGGACGCTGGTAAAAGTATATTTTTCTATATAAATTCCATTTCATTCGGGAGGGGGGGGGTAGACTTTCTTCGGGGGGGGGGGGGCTTTGGTTTCATGCTTGGCATGTGTCAAATACTATTGTTATAGTAACACTGATGAGCGTTAATCCATTGACAGAAATATTATATTCAGTGTTCAATCTTAAATAATGCAGATCATATTCCTTTGCTATAAATGCAACCCGTATTATAATTTTTTGACTTAGCAGGGTAAAAAATGTTTTCGAATCGATATCAGTTATATCCTTATAATATATTAATAAAAACATATTAACTAACAGAGAATGAACACAGACAGTGATAATCCAATACGGGTTGATACATCAATAGAATGTTTGTTAGCCACGTATTAGTGAGCACGTATCCAATGTTCTAGTTTAGAGATTATCTTCACATTGATAGAATGTGGTGACGTGTATGTTGTAGTAACATAGATGACACAGTTTAGTAGCTGCTTGTTTGTTGTGTTTGATTTGAGTCAGCCATTACTTACCCAGTGAGCAGTAAACTCTGGTCTAAAATGTCCACGCGATTTGTCTTCGTATCCTGCCTATTCTGGTTGAATACACACATCACTGTACAAGATTCTAGCGGTGAGTTAAAATATTTAAAGTCTGGTCAAATATTTTTCATCTTCTTTCGTCTATGGGCATTAACTACATTTGTTGATGTGGGTACAAGCGCTAACGTGTGAGTTTTATATTAATAAAACATAAGAACTTAGTTAACACTTGAACAATCGCTACAGCTTGTGTAGTATGCATAACAAATCAGTACAGCGCCTGAATTTAGACTGGTAGGTATATTTTTAATGAGCGCTGCATGTTTGGGTCGAACCTCAAGCACTTAAAACTTTCTTGGGGGAGTAGGGGGGTGGAAAAATTTCCGTTAGGGGGTCAGACACTGGATATAGTGTTTATTTTATTAAAAAAATATATTTTTGAAATTTAGTACGGGTTGGGGTGAAGATGGGGTACGGAATAGACGTTCTTCGTGAGAGGGAATTGTCTCCCTTAAGAGAAGAGTGAAAAATCTGCGATCTGCAAGGCTTAAGAACCTTGCTCCAGATGTATATGTTTGCATATATTAGTTAGACACCCGTAGTCTAGTCCTGTAAACAAGTCTGGCCTGTTCTCTGCCGAAGGACAGTTTAATCATCGTTCTTGCTTGAACAAAATGACTCTAAGGAAGTTTAAATTCACGTATATTTTTAAGAGGGCATTCAGTTTTTAAAAAATGCATTCATATAGTATTATAATATAACTTTCTGTCTATAGTGAGTGCCAACAACGGAAGATCAAAACGTCATATTGTTGATGAATTCCTGACCACTAACGCGTGCGGGATTTGCACCAGCTCCCTGCCCAGACCAGTGGTCACTCTGCCAAGTGGATTGGACGTGATGTGTGACACACAGACAGACGGCGGAAGGTGGACGGTGATACAGAGAAGATTCAACGGATCAACAGATTTCAATCGGGACTGGAATGAATACAAACATGGGTTTGGTGAAGTTGACGGTGGGGAATTTTGGCTGGGTAATGAAAACATCTATCGTCTGACGTCTTTAGCGAAACACGAACTGAGGGTCGATTTTAAATATAAGAAGAAGGACTACTACGCTAAATATTCAAGCTTTAGTGTGGGTAGTGAACGGGAAAGTTATAAGTTAAAAGTTACCGGCTTTTCAGGAAATGCCGGAGACGCTTTGGTAAACCACAACAACTGCAAGTTCAGCACTTACGACAAAGACAACGACATTGCCCGCTATCAAAACTGCGCCGCGAAATACAACGGGGGCTGGTGGTTCCACACGTGCCACAACGGCAATCTAAACGGGGAGTGGGGAAACATAACCTACGGCAGAGGTGTCATCTGGGAACCGACAACAAATCAACATAGTTCGGCAACTTTTACTGAGATGAAAATAAGACCGATCTAAGAAAAGAATGCGTTTCTCTTTTGACGTCATGAAATAAAAGATGCTATAATCTTCACTAGAGAATTTGTTCGTTATTCTTAATAACGTTTTTTTTTTAAAAATACATTTCTATTCTTTTTCTGCAAATCTTAAGCATAGTATTAAAAGTACTTTTGCCCCATTATTGTTGAAGATATACCATTCGTTTTAGTCATCTGCTTCTCCATAACAAACAAGATTTTTACTTTCTAGTATATACGTAGTATAGAGAAAGTATTGTAATCGTGCAAAAAAAAAAATCGAGATTTTTACAAATCTCGACGTTTTACACCTCACTGATACGGAAAAACATAATTTTGCAATCTTGTCCGTATGTCTGTGTGTCTGTGTGTGTGTGTGTGTGTGTGTGTCTGTCTGTGTGTGTGTGTGTGTAAACACGATTACTTGAGTACCGTTACAGCTAGGTTGATGAAATTTCATATATAAGTATTTTATCAAAATAGATCCGTATCAACTTTTGAGCGATTTCCGATAACCGGAAGTGGTACTTTTTCTACTTTGAATTTTTCAAAAGCCTATAACTTGAGTACTATTTCAGATAGATAAATGAAATTTCGCATGTAAGTAAAAGATCTAATTTTCTACCTTCTGTTAAATTTTGAGTAATTTCCGTTGACGGGAAGTACTAATTTACGCTATTTCCGATTTCTCGAAAACGCATCTAAAGTTATAAAGTACTAATAATATTGCGCACCATTATGAACATCTTTATTCGGCGTTCACTTGGTGTGCAATACTTTTTTCTATGAGATTCTATTTTATTTTAAAAAGTTTATGTATTTAAAATGGATTAAAAATCATAACTATATCCCGAGTTCCCATCCCCTGTAGTTTTATATAAGAATATTCGAGAAAGTTTAGGGGAGATCACTCCCGGTTCATTTTACTTAGATTTAAATTTATTTTAGTGACCCCATATGCTGATATTTTCAAGTTTCTAAAAATAATTTATCACTGCAACCTTAATTATACTAGAGGATTAAGTATAAGCAGAGGCATAGCGAGGGCGGGGCGGTGGGTGCGGACCGCACCGGGTGACACCATTCACGGGGGTGACACCATGGCAAAAAAATTGCAAAATGTACAGAAGAAAAATGCTTTTTGCCACTTCCATAAATGATTTATTAAAGGTAAATAATCTTTTAAGTACAAATCGGGGTACAAATAGGTGGGACACCATATATATACTAGGCATGCTGCCCAGCTTCGCTTAGGCTTTCGAAAACATTGCGAATTTTAATGCTTAATTAATTCGCCCATATAAAGCGCCGGTCAGTCGAGGTCAGTTTAGACCCCCTCATCGTAGACTTTTCGGCCAACCGGCCCCCGTGTTCTGTCGCCCCAAGGCAAGATCCTGCCAAATTTGAAGCGCCTGCGGCGCCGGGAAGTGCCCTATCGGGCACCCGACAACTTAGCTTTATAGATCAGCTAGATCTAGATCTAGATCTAGAATCTCTAGATCTATATGATCTAGAATCTCTAGATCTAGATGATCTAGAATATCTAGATCTAGATCAATATCTAGATTTAGAATCTCTAGATCTAGAATCCAAATAGATAAAATAATTTTTTTAAGTTTAGGCCGAGAAAATCGTATTGTATAAATTTTATAGCGTACATAGCTCTAAATCATATTTGAATGAAATAGTTCATTTCTTTTTATTCTAAACTCGGAAGATGACGTCATCTTTTATATATTAGGATATATATATATATATATATATATATATATATATATATATACTTTGCTTCCTGGGGGGGGGGGGGGGGGGGTGACACCACGAAGTGCCGCACCGGGTGACACCTGACCTATCGACGCCACTGATATAAGAACTAATGTAAGAATATCAGTAAAATATTATTACACCATTCTTTAACAATAATTACCATTACAATATTTAGTATAGTTATTTGGTTGTAACTTCAAAAGATAAATAATCAAATATTACACCTCTTCCACTTTCATTTTGATTCTCCCTAGGTCTACTTTTTATCACACTCAGAACTGTTCTGCAACATAATATATTTGTGTAACATAATGTATCGCTTGTTCTTGACGAAAAGAGATCCTGTAAAAATAAAAAAAACAACGTCAGCACTAATACAATCTCTAATAATACATATACTTCATGGTTTTATAAATATTTTTTTTCACTATTATAAAAATTAGTAAATCACAACTACCTATAATAATATTATTGTGTGTCTACCGGTTTGTACTAAATAATAAGTAGGCTAAGTATATAAGAATATGCCTAATATTATTATTATTATTTTTCTTCAATAATATTTACTTTCTAAGCTTATTAGATCCAAACACTGTCTATATTAATAAATTATATACAAGTTATTCTAAGGATCATCTAGTAAACATTAGTCTAATTAAGTCTAATACTATATTATTATTGTTATTCATTATGATATTTATTTTCTTCAATAGTAGCACCACACTGTGCTTCCTCTATTATAAGCTTACTAGCCGTCGGTACCCGTTACACGTGAATTATAGGTCTATATATTTTTATGTTATTCATTTTTTAGAAGAATATTTTATAAAATAGTTGTTGGTCAAAACGCAGGTCTAACGATATTAGTGACAAAGCAAAGAAATAACTAAATAGCTAAAAGTCCGACACATTTAAATTAATATAGGCTACTAATATCTATATAGGAAAAATAAAACCAATTATATACATAATTAGTCAACACAACACCATATTAAATGCACACATTGATTAAATGACTTAAATGATTCTTTTAAAAACCCGGCTTTTCAATGGTATTTATGTTGTTATTTAAAGTAATTTGTATTAGTTTTGGCCGAGGAAATTGTATAATATTAATAAATTAGGTCTCGATAAGTAAATCTATAGATCTAAATCAAATTTTAATGAAATAGTTCATTTCTTCGTATTCTAAAATAGGAAGATGACGCCATTAGTTTTGTGCACTTTCCGTACTTCAAACATATAACATGTGACGTCATCGATTTCGGCGTTCTTGTCACAACAATAAACACTTTTTCGGTTACATAATTAAAACTATTTTTCTACATTCAAATACGCCTTTATTTTTTATTTTTCTTCTTTAAATAAAATTTTGTTTATACATTTAAAACATGTACCATATTATTTTCAACAAAAGTCAGTATTAAGTTCTTCATATATCGCTGAAGATACTGATATGATAGCATGTGAAAATATTTTGCGGATAGAGAGAGATAAGTGCGCACATGGTCTTTTATATATTAGGATTACAATTACACACTACTGTTACTATTGCTACAAATTTCGACACTATTTTTCTTCTATAATGTACATATTATTATTGTAAAAAATATAAAAGAAAAACAAAACTAAGCTAGTCTAAGAACTAACAGGTAATTAGAGTCTACCTCATAGAGGTAAGGAATTGTTCAATCAACAAATTATTATACTATAGAAAAGCCACTATACAGTAGTCCCAGCTGATGTCAAGGTCGTACCATTGCATAATGTATCAAAATTGCTACATACCGTAATTGGATATTATCAGCACAAATATAACAAAATAGTATACAAACAACTTATTTTTAGTCAAAATTTCTCGCCTGAGATTGGGAAATATTATTTTAAGAAGAAAAGCAAAGCCTGTGAATTGTAGTTAATTCTAAAAAAAAAAAAAAAAAAACAAAAAAAAAAAAAAACATTTCAATCGCAGCTGTCCGAAAGGTTTTGAAAATGGACTCAAATTCGAATTGTGTGGAACGAAACACAAATATAGTCAGTTTCGGGTATGAATTTGAGTCAAAAGTGATCAAGCATGACTAAGGCACATCAAAAACTCAGATTTCAACATTTTTTAAGATTCTGCGGGGGGTTATTTCCCTTTGTAGCAAAAATGATACAATATGAAACGAAGCGTATCGACACTTTGATTAGTGAGATGGGCATTTCGTCCCGATTCCGGGTTTTAGAAATGATAGTGATGTTGCCATAGCGATAAAAATCGCATACCTCTTTGAACATTGAACACAGTAGGACATACACACTACATACACTTTGCATGATACTCTAATCACGCAAATCTAAATAATAGCATAAGAAAATAGTTTTTTTCATTGATTTCAATAAAACATGTTTTAAAGAAGAAAAAAAAAGAAAAATATTAAGAATATAAATTTCAAAACTTATTATCACCAATCGATACGACAATTAGGCCCAAATGAGAAAGGGTTTGTTAAACATGAATTTGAAGTTTGCTATGAAATATAGGGCGAACAGATATTAAGCAATTAATAATCAGGCGTGACGTTTTTTGTAAGAAGTATTGCATGTGAATGTAAGAAGTTTAAATTCTTAATAGCTAGTAAAGAAGTAAATTTCCTTTTTCAAACCTGACGGTCCATGTGACTGGCGTAGTAGAGTTCACTTGTTTCTGTGACCTCGGCAAACGAAGAGATAGTGTGGTCAGCACTATGCACAGCTACTTTTACTTTTCCTAACGTAATTAGGTACCCATAAGAGCTGGGTGGACTCAAAGACGACTATGAAGAAATGAACCCGGATTCGAACTCGAGACTCTTAGGTTAGCAGTCCAGCGCTCTAGCTCTAGAACACGGCGTCCTATAATCATTAATGTTCTAAAAGTCATCAATAAATACACTTTAGATGTAAAATAAACCGGGAATGATCTCCCCTAATCTTTCTCGAATTAATAGTTTCGCTGTCTGTCTATGTATCTATCTATGTATCTGACAAGAACGCTCTAGAGAAAACACAAGCAAATTAAAAACTTTCATAGTAAGACGGAAACGAAATATGACGTCACTTTGGAGCATATAGTAGAAAATAATCTCAAGCCGGAGAGTGCATACTGTAATATGACGTCATTGATTCTCGAGTAAACATTGAATTAAAAAGCCAATTTTGCCTAATCTTAAAAGTAGATTGCGTGAAGAGTTTCTTTCATACAATTCTTCGGGTAGGGGCGAAGCCCATCCCCCGCGTAAGAACGTCTAAGCCTACCCCCATGCCCAACTCAAAAGAAATGTCGTCGTAGATACTCTATAATAAAATTACAGCCTAATTCACGTGCCTAATCTAAAAAGTGGTTTGCGTGCAGAGTTTCTTTCATGCGATTCTTCGGGTAATGGCTAAGCGCGACACCAGTGTTTGTTTCAGACTTTTTCCTCCCCGGAGGGAGGAACTTTTTCTAATCTAAAAAGTGTTTAACGTGCACAGTTTTTTTTCATGCATCTCTTCCGGTAGAGGCGAAGCCCCGCTCCCGTTCTTCCTTTAGTTTGTATGATCTACAAATGCGACCAGTGTTTCTTTCAGACTTTTTCCTCCCAGAAGAGGGGTGGGGGAACTTGAAATTTTCGGGGGCGGGGGTAGAATTTTCTGGGAGGGAGCGGACACTGGAAAAAGTATCTAATTATATTTCGTTGAATGGGATGGTAGACATGTTTTGGTGTGTGTGTGTGTGGGGCGGGGGGGGGGGGGGGGGAAGGGGGGTTGGTTTTAGTTTAGAGAAAATAGACAGCACTGTCAACCTAGCGCCCGTTGTATCCTTCCTCAACGGGCCATTTTTCTCGTCTATAATAATAGTTTCGCTGTCTGTGTATGTATCTGTATATCGGTATCTATCTATCTATGTATCTGACAAGAACGCTATAGAACTATAGTGAAAACACAAGCAAAATAAACACTTTCATAGTAAAACGAAGACGAAACATAACGTCACATTGAGCATATAGTAGTCTAAAGCCGGGGTTGTGCACACAATAATATGACGTCATTGATTCTCGAGTAAACATTAAATTAAAAAAAGGCCAATTTTGTCTAATCTTAAAAGTGGTTTACTTGCACAGTTTCTTTCAAATAAATGACGTCATTGAGACTCCATAATAAAAACACTGACATTACGGCCCAAATTATGTGTCTAATGTTATAAGTGTTTTGCGTGAATAGTTTCTCTTCTAGTAGGGGCAAAGCCCCTTTACCCCCTCACCCACCCCCAACCCCCACGGTAGAACGTCTATTCCCCACCCCCCCCCCCTTCCAAAAAAAAGGCATAATATAATTTATAGAGAAAATATATACTTTTACCAGTGTCGTCCTTCCCCGACCCGTCGAAATTCAAGTGCCCCCCCCCCGGGAAACACTGTCAGCTTGAGTAAAATTTATATCGTTCGAAAGTAGGAAACAGGTCTATATTATAGAAGAGGGCTCTACCTTTTGTATGAGCTTTGTTTGTATGAGCTACAAATGCGACCCGTGTTTCTTTCCGAGTTATTCCTCCCCAGAAGGGGGAGGGGTTTTTGAAATTGTCGGTGGTGAGGGTGGGCAAAATTTTTTGGAAGGGGGCGGACACAGGTAAAAATATGTTTTCTATAAAAAGTATATTTCGTTGAATGGGACGGTAGACGTGCTTTATAGTGTGTTTGTGGGTAGGGAGGATGCTCGGGTCAGAGCCCCCCCCCCCCCCCTCACCCCACCTAAATGCGACTTACTTTGTATTTGAGATTAGGTGGACGGTTTAGGGATTTGACTTCGACTATGTTTAGTATAAATGTGCAGTAACTACGTGTAGATCAAGCTTAAATCCGGTTAAAATGCAGATTCTGGATAAAAATCCGTTTTCAATGACATTTTTCGTTTCCGGTTAAATTTGAAGTTTAGGTGGTGATTTTCTTTTTGATTTCGAGTTAAAGAAAAAAGACACCACTATCAACCTAGCGCCCGTTGTATCTCTCCCTCAACGGGCCATTTATCTCGTTCTTATATACCATTACTCGGGATATAGACAATATTTTAAATCCATTTTTATTACATAAACTGTTTAAAATAAAATAGTATCTCGTAGAAAAAAAAGAATTATGCATCAAGTTAACTCTAAACAATATGTTTATAATAGTGCACAATATTATTAGTACTTTGGGGGGTCGGCGTGGTCGAGGAGAGACAACTCCTAAATCAAACAACTGCTGCCTTGTAGTTTGTTCTTGGTTGAACAAAGGCTATGGAAGCAAGTCCAAAAAGAAAAGCAGGCTGAAATCGGAGTCAATGGCCTCAATGGCGCATAACCAGTTGACACGTAACGCTTAATTGTGTTGGAGGCGTGGTCGAGTCGGCAAAAAAGCTCATGGTTGATAAATTCAAACAAAGTCTCGAGTTCAAACGCACTGGCAGATAAATCTCGATCCCCTTCAACACTAATAATTAAGAACGAAGAAGAAGATTAGTACTTTATAAATTCACATGCGTTTTTTTTTTTTTTTTTTTTTTTTTGAGAAATCGGAAATAGCGTAAATTACGTCAAAATTTGACAGAAGACAGAAAAAAATTCATAAAAAACGTTTTAATAACAAGCTTTTATGTAATAATGCACTAAAAAGTAGAAAATAAATTATAGACTACTATTTAAATAACTATAAAGAAAAGCGTGGGTCACTTTAGTATCTATTGGATACCTTTACTAATGTTAAGGAAGACACCCACGCTTTTCTTTATAGTTATTTAAATAGTAGTCTATAATTTATTTTCTACTTTTTAGTGCATTATTACATAAAAGCTTGTTATTAAAACGTTTTAATAACAAGCTTTTATGTAATGATGCACTAAAAAGTAGCAAATAAATTATAGACTACTATTTAAATAACTATAAAGAAAAGCGTGGGTCACTTTAGTATCTATTGGATACCTTTACTAATGTTAAGGAAGACAGAGAGAGAGACAGAAGACAAGATTGCAAAACTATGTTTTTCCGACTTAGATATGTGTATAACGTCGAGATTTGCAAAAAAATTGTTTTTTTTTTTTGCACGATTACAGTACAATACAATCTATCCTTCGTATACGAGAAAGTAAAAAAAAAATCAGGAACCAAATTGTTCTGTTGTACATTTTTTTGTTTTGTTGTGCAGGGGCATGAATTTATTTAAACACATATTAAAATAATTAGCAAATAATAATCTACATTGTGTATATGGCGGGTACAACATTTTTCTTATTAATGAAGGCAGTTTTTTGTTATGTATGGGTATGTGTTCGCCTGTACGTGAGTGTATATGTGTTCTGATTGTGTTGTGTATATTTGTGTTTTGTAACTATGTACTTATGTATGTGTTCAATTTATAGGCGTCCTGTGAGTACTTACGTGTGTAATTTTGATTTATGCGTGTGATCTCGTATTTTGAATGTTTACGTGTGGGTGTTTGTGTATTGTGTTTATGTATGTGTGGTTTTCGCATATTGTGTACGTGAGTGTATCTCATTTGTTGTGATTGTGTACGTGTGAATTGCTATTGTGAGTGTACATGGTTTTGTGTTTATATTTCACAGTAGTATAAATTATAAATAAATTTCTTGTATTACAAAAACTTGTTATAAATCACGGATTGTCTCTTCAGATAAGAACTAAATTTATGTTACACGTTGGACATTTGGCAAATCCTATTATGGCAGTAGCAGGGATTAGCTTTAAACCACATACATAAACTAACATTCCGTGTTAAATCTTAAATTATACAGGTACTATTCTATTTCAACCCGTATTACAAGTTCACGCTAATCGTCTTGAAAAAATGGCTTTTTATTCATTTCACTAAATTGACATCAGTTTCAACTCCATAATAACAACATATTAAATTTCAGTACATGACCGCAAGAGGTGACAATCTAATGCGGGTTGATACATGAATAGATATTTTTTGGGTAATGTGGTGACGTGTCTACGGTGTGGAAACATAGATGACACAGTGGCGTAGTATTTCGCTTGTTTGTTTTGTGGTTGATTCGCCATGAGGAAAGGGTGAAAAAATTAACAAATTTTAATATATGAACTGTTTAATTTTACTTCAGAATAGGAGCTTCGCGAAGTCATTTCAATTTGTTGGTCATAGAACTTGGTGGTCCAAAAACATTCGTATCTGCTCACGAAATCGGTTCATTACAAATATTGTAAATAAAGTATTAGAGCCTTTTGATGAGGACTGTGTAAAGATTATCAAATAAATAAAAAGGTTAAAAAAAAACGTTGCATTCGTTGTTTGTCTCACGGAAATCTAGAGAAAGATAAAATATGCATCGTTCGAAGATTCGATACCAAAAAATCCACTGTATCTTCCATGTTTTAACGTAATGTGTAACGCTATGTCTTGCACGTTGTTGTTACGTCTTTTGTGTAATAAATATCTTAACGATCTCCCTCGAAACTGTAAACTTTGTGTAGAGTGCAAGTTATACGTTTACATCTGGCAATAACTGGGACGGAATATTGTGATCCATTTATTCAGGGTAATTAACAACAATACGGTACAAAGATTTGAAGATTGTACACTCATTCTCAAATATATTTGTGCGGTTAAATTGTGTGTTTATAATATACATTTCGGTAAAAATGTGTCCATTCGCCTCAACAATTTTACACAAGTATTCAATTTCGCTACGTAGCCTACTTAAATTAGAAATATTAAGTTAGATGAAACCTTAAAGTTCTATGGAAGTAATATATATATATATATATATATATATATATATATATATATATATATATATATATATATATATATATATATATGTGTGTGTGTGTGTGTGTGTGTACCTGACCATGTAGCCCGCCCATGGTTTACAAAAGGCCACAAAGTCTTGTGTATAAAACCAGCGAGTTAGCTGAGTCAACCATTTCTTCCTCGATTAGCTTTAAGTGCTGGTGAAAATGTTCACAAATTTATCATTTGTTCTCTGCCTTCTCTGGATGTTTGCTGTCATTTGTGCTCAAGATTCGAGTGGTCAGTCCTGTTTTAATATTTTTACAAGCTTTTATTTAGCTCGCAAACTTCTATTAGTTTGTGGGTTTGTGGCAAATCTTGGAACTCAATTTTGACCCACTTTTAATGCAGCGATTTCGTTCAAGTTTTCCGGAAATGTTCCACTTCGATGACAATACAAGTCTATTTTGTCTATTAAATTAGTCATTAATAATTGACTAAACGGTTTCGAAACTAAGGGGAGATGAAATAACTCTATAGATTACTATAGTTAAAATAACAGAAAGGGATATAACTAGTTAGACGCGATCACCCTAACAGTCTGGTGAGCTGTGGTTCACGAGAATGTTTAAAATCGTAGAGCTGATCGGTCTAGTGAAGGCTATTAGGGGCTGATAGTAAAGTGTTTAAGTGATTTGAAACTAAGGTGAGGTAGCAAGAATAAAGATTATTCTTCGCTTTAAGTTCAAATGATGACACTTAGAAATTGTGAAGGTTAAGTCAAGCTTTATCTATATACTACTACAAGCGAGAAGTTTGTATATTTTTATATGTCTGGTTACGTGAGAGCATTTCCACTATGTGAAGAACTGTAAAATACGTATATATGTAGAAAATATGTTCTTTTTACAAGTTTTTTTACAAGCTTTTATTTAACTCACTTCCTCTGTCTGTCGTCAGTCGTCAGTCTAGACCGAAACGCAGGAGTGAAAATTCGGACCCTTCTACTTGACCGATACGATTCACATTTGGCACGTGGGTCAAGACATGAAGACAATGCAATCTGAAACTAAATTTGACTTAATTGGATGCCTATTTTTTTTTTTTATGAATTAATTAAAATTTGGACCGAATTAGTAGGCGTGTCTTGCCAACCACTCCACACGCGTCATCACGTTCAATAGCTGCGCCATCACAGTACGTTCAATAGCTGCCCCATCACGTTCAGTAGGCGCGCAATGGTTTTTAGTCATGTAACTCTATTGTAAATAAAACATGTAAAGTACTGAAAAAAAATTCATAAAAAACGTTTTAATAACAAGCTTTTATGTAATGATGCACTAAAAAGTAGAAAATAAATTATAGACTACTATTTAAATAACTATAAGAAAAGCGTGGATGTCTTCCTTAACATTAGTAATGGTATCCAATAGATACTTAAGTGACCCACGCTTTTCTTTATAGTTATTTAAATAGTAGTATATAATTTATTTTCTACTTGTTAGTGCATCATTACATAAAAGCTTGTTATTAAAACGTTTTTTAACGTTCTAATTCATTAATATTAGTTTAACCCATTGGCGCAGCAAGGTCGAGTGTCACCCGGTGCGGCATTTAATGGTGTCACTCCCAGAGGCGTAGCCCCGGGGACACACTTTCAATTTTCGATTTGCACACCCCCCTCAAATTTTCGATTTGCACCCCCTCAAACTTTCGATTTTCACCCCCCCCCCCCTCCAAATTTCAATTTGCACCCCCCCCCCTTCAAACTTTCGATTTAAGTGGAATTATCATTTTTTTCTATATATTTTGCTATTTTTTGCCTTGGTGTCACCCCCTAAATTGTGTCACCCGGTGCGGTCCGCACCCCCCGCTGGGCCTCTGGTTTAACCTCACCTTTAATAATGTATTCATCTATTATTCAAATGAGGTTCGAGCTCAGAAAATATTATAGGAATAAATGTTTTTTTTTTAAAAGACAAAAACATGTAAGCTGAGGTGTGACTTCTTTTTAGATGTGAATGATAAGGCTGCCTGCCTATCGAGACTTGGCGGGACACTGGGCACGTAAAGTAGAGTTCGGCAGGTGAAGTAGAGTTCGGTAGGTGAGGTAGAGTTCACCTCAGTATAAGAAGGGATAGTGTGGTCAGACCTATGCTCAGCCGAATCATCGGTGTTTGGGGACAAATACATGTCTGAAATGTGATGTCTTTTTGAATGTGGGGTCATTGTTTTTTGAGACGATGTGTGATAGTATGGAGGTGAAGGAAAAGAAAAATCGTCAAATAAACGTAACTTCCTTTATGGATGAACCCCTAAACCCACAATTATCAAAGGATAAAGGGTAGTCTAGTACATAATAAAGCACGAACACTTAGAAAGATATTTTTGCTTTTTTTAAAAAGCAATATAAATTAAATGAAATAAATATTATAACAATAAAACTTTTTCCTATAGTCGATGCCAACAACACCAGATCAAAACGTTCCAGTGTTGAGGAACTATTTACCCTAAACTCCTGCAAGGGCTGTGCCAGTACCGTGCCCAGACCAGTGGTCACTCTGTCAAGTGGACTGGAAGTAGTCTGTGACACAGAGACAGACGGAGGAGGATGGACGGTGATACAGAGAAGATTCAACGGACAAACAGATTTCTATCGCGGCTGGTGGGAATACAAGTATGGGTTTGGAGAATTGGATGGCGGTGAATTCTGGCTGGGAAATGAAAACATTCATCGTTTGACCATAAAGAAACGACACGAGCTGAGGGTTGATTTAAAATACAACAACACAGACTACTACGCCAAGTATTCAAGGTTTCGACTGTTTGGCGAGCCGGAAGGTTATGCTTTACAAGTCAGCGGGTTTTCAGGAAATGCTGGAGATTCTTTCGAATACCATAAGAACAGCATGTTCAGCACTTTCGACAAAGACCGTGACAGCAGCTCAGAAAACTGCGCTTATAGATTCCATGGTGCCTGGTGGTACAACGACTGCCAACGATCCAATCTAAACGGCGTTTGGGGAAGCAAGGAGTTCGGCATGGGAGTCAACTGGCTACAGACAACAGGTCGCTATGCTTCGGCAACTTTCACTGAGATGAAAGTAAGACCGATCTAACATATGTCATGAAATAAAAGATGTCCTTAATCTTTTCTAGAATAATTTGGTTTCTTTACTCTATGTAACTTTGTCAAAAAATGTATTTTGATTGTTTTTTTCTGCAGAAAACTGCAAGTATTTTCGACCACATTTACTGCTGGAGACACCTTTTAATATATCATAAAAGAACATTTTGACGTTTTAAAATTGAGTAATCTTAATCCAAGAAAAGTTATTGTTTTACCTCAAGCTACAACAACAACAACAACAGAACACAACATTATTTTAAACAAATATATTTTTATTGAAAATCTGAGTAAAATACTGCATTTAATCCGAATCACAACGATTATATCCGTTTCCAATACATAAAAAATTAACATTGTTTCCAACACAGAACCACCAATCAAAGATGTAAAGTCTATGGCACGGGATCTCAAATTGTGGTTCGCGAGGTATTTATGAGGGGTCGCCAACTTTAGCAGACAACTTGATAAAATCCGCTTCTCTAACTTGAATATCAATGGAACTGAGAAATCAAAACGCTTATTGCGCAGTTATTCTAAGTCATGACTTGACGAAATCTTCGAATCTCAAAAGTCATTTAGAGACAAATCGTCTAGAGAACACTTAAAAATGATTTTGACTTCTTTCGTCGCAAAGAAACTTGTTGCAATCGTCAGAGACTTGATCTAACAGGAATTTTTAGCGCAATTTCCACACGGACAATTGCGATTATTAACTCGTCATTTCTGGATGGAAGGATGGATGGATGTGTGTCCGCAGCTTTAAGTGGTATCTCCTCCTCAACGAAGCAATATCGAGGACTAGTTCCAAAAGCAAATATGTTAAGCAAGTTCCAAGGATGATTGTGGGCCAAAAGAAATTCCCCGGAATTCCTTCCTGGATTTCCCGGAAAAGCCAAAAACCTCGAACAAATGCAGTTTTTGCTCCATATATCGGCAACCAGACCACTTAGCAACTTGAAATATTTACCAATCGATTCATGCCATAATTTAAACCAATATTGCCGAAGAAAGTTTTCAAAAATATCCTTTCGTTCGGTCACAATTTTTTTTTTAATATATTTTAAACTGAGCATCTTGTAGGCCTAGTTTTAATTTAAACTGAACATCGTGTAGGTTTTTAGCGCAAAGCGCTGAGGTTCGAAAGGATTTTACCATAGCGATTGAGCGGAGGTTCGAAAGGATTTTTACGTAGGTCTGTGAATTCTAAAAAATTAATTAAGGAAATTGCGCTTAAATTGTCACTAGACTTTTTATTAACTTGTTTTAGTAAGGATGGGGCAGATGAAATAGGTGAACTGTTTCTATGACCTTGCTAAATAAAGAGACAGTGTGGTCAACACTGTACCCACGCGCTTGTACTTTTCGTAACGTGGGTAGAGTTAGGAACACCCCACGGAATTAAGTACGGGATTCGAACTCGAAACTTTCGTGTTACCAATCGGTCGCCGCCCAGTTTGTTTAATTTAAAGAACATTTCGCAGATACACAAATAGGGCTTGTAAGTCTCGGCCTCTCTCGATTAAAGTTCGAGATCTCGTTAGCCAGGGAGAGGAATGTGACTAGTTTCATCATCATCATCATCACCAACATCATCATCACTCCTTTATGGCCCCTGGGGAGCAAAGGGCTGCAACCACACATCTCCAGCGGACTCGGTTTTGGGCTGCTCCTCTAATCTGTGCCCATGAGAGCCCAGCTGTTTTTGCCTCTAGTGACTAGTTTGAATTATAAAAATTATTTTTCATAGGATCTTTTTTCCAACTTTTACAAAAGTTGATCAATGTACCAGTTGTGTGGAGAACGTTTTTGCTGGCATAGTGTGGGCTGGAAGTGTAAAGTATTTACCAAGTAAGTAACAGTAAACAACCGTGTTTAAAAAAAATAATAAAATGGGATTTGGTGGGTGGAGGTCTGCTGAATTGTAACGTCATTTAAGAGAGTGTTCTAAATTCATTGTAACAATGGTGACCAATGGAAGGGGGGGGGGAGTTTAATAATACAAACATCTTTATTTTAATAAGTTTAACTATATTCTATTTTACGAGTATTTTCACGTCGCTGTGTAAACTAGCCGATGGTACCCGTTACACGTGAATTATAGACCTATATATTTTAATGTTAAACATGTCTGAGAAAAATATTTTATAAAATAGGCATTGGTCAAAACGCAATGTGCTTTACTACACGTTAAACGATAGTGACAAAACAAAGAAATAACAAAACAGCTAAAACAACTGACACATTTAAAATAAAATAGACTACCAATACCTATTAGAAAAATTAAAACCAAATTATATACATTATTAGTCAACACAACACCATATTAAATGCACTCCCTGATTAAGATACTTAAAATTAAGAGTCTCAAATGATTTCTTTAAAAACCCGGCAGTTTAATGGTAGTCATATTGTTTTTGTCTGTTAAAAACACCTTTTTCGGCTGAGCATGGGTCTGACCACACTATCGCTTCATATGCTAAGAAGATAAAAACAGGTGAACTCTACTTCACCTGCCCCGTGTCCCGCCAAGTCGCCATATGCAACTTTATCAATCACATCTAAAAAAAAATTAAAATTTTTAATATTGACGTGGTGTGTCTCGAACCCGTACCACCCACATGGTAACTATTACATTATAATCTCAGCTATTTAGGCACTTCAGCTTAGGTGCAAAATGAGCCGGGTACTTTACTTAGATTTATAGTCCACGTAACAGTTACGCGAATAGGCTCTATTATTTCAAATGACATTTTATCCCAAGTTAGCCAATTCCATAGCTAAACAAACAAAGATGTATATAAAATAATTAAGGCCTGAAATAGTTGAGTATAGAAACTCATTATTGGTGTTGTGAGTTGAGGACAGGGTCGACAAGAAACCAACACGAAGTCCGTTCACAATTCGTTACTTTTATTGCTTGTAAGATCACACAACCTAGGATGCCTATAAGAGAATGGACCCCCTAATAATCCTAACCCCACCTTTTATACCCCGCCTAACATCTAAGTTTTCTGCGCTCTATGTCACTTCCCTCCCAATCGTTCCTATGCTACAAAATGTGTGTGTACTATTTATTTACATTCTTTTATCTCAATATACTAAAATAGACTGCAGGCTAATGGAAACATGTAAACAAAAGGGACGCTACTCTAAATCTACGTAAATACTTATATGTAACAATCCTAACATACCCCCCTCCTATAAAGGCTAATAATATATCCTTAATATGTTATTAGCTAGGACATAATATACACCAATAGACAGAGACAAATCTTGTCTTCCTTCTTGAGTCAATATGGTAGCTTGTACAACTTGAGACAGCCAGGCGCTAATAGGAATAAACAAACATACCAAGCTAACAATATTCAGTCACTAAGTCATAATTCGAATGCATCTTAACTTACAATGTACCTTTTCCTTCAAAAAAAAATAATTTTATACTAACATTCATCATCTACTTATCTCAAATTTAAAACACAATAATTATTGTAATGCAAACATGTTATCAAACAATATCATCATCTTAAAACATCATATATTTACATAATACAGCATTAATTGTAAACCTTTAAATGACCCTCTCCCAGCCCCTAATATCCTCAGTTCCTAGATAACGTATCTGCAATAACATTTTGGGCCCCAGGAATATGTACAATGTCAAACCTGTAATCTTGTAAGATAAGTGCCCACCTAGTCAACCTAGCATTATGAAGTTTTTTTATTTTCTAATGCTACCAAGGGGGAGTGGTCAGTCAGTAAGGTAAAATGTGTGCCCGATAGGTACTTAGACAGCTTTGTTACGGCCCACACGATCGCCAAACATTCCTTCTCAATCGTAGCATAATTTTTTTCTGACTCGGATAGCTTCCTGCTAACGTATACAACAGGATGTAGATGGGTATCTACCTCCTGCATCAAGCAGGCACCGATACCAAAAGCAGAAGCATCCGTAGCCAAAAGAAAAGGTCTGCCTAGATCAGGTAGCCTTAGAATTGGCTGCTCCGCAAACAACGTTTTAATACTATGTAATGTATCATCACATTCCTTAGTCCACTCAATACCCTTGTACCTTCCTTTCTTTCTAGTTAACTCTGTGATTGGGTGTACCAGTGAGGCGAAATTAGGAATAAATTTCCTATAATAGTTGCACAGTCCTATCAAACTACGTACTTCTTTTAGGGATTTAGGAATTTTTATGTCTAGAATATGCTTTAACGTTTCGCCCACAGGTTTTACAGTTTGGTACGAAATCATGTGACCTAAGAATTGGATTTCTGTCATGCCAATTTCAACCTTACTGGGTCTTGCTGTTAGACCATTATTTTTTAAAGCTGTGAAAAGCGCCTGTAAACCAGTGATGTGCTCATCCCAGTTCTTAGAGAATAAACAAATATCATCAAGATAAGCTACTGTATCATTATTACTCGCTAACACCCGTCTCATTAATCTATTAAAGGTGGCCGGGGCATTAATAAGCCCAAAGCTCATAAAATTCCAATGATATAAACCAAAAGGTGTCACAAAAGCAGTAAATTTCTTAGATGATTCTTTAATCGGGATCTGCCAGTAACCTTTAGATAAATCGAACTTAGAAAAATATTTTGCCTGTGCTATTTTGATAAACAGTTCTTCCTGGTTTGGCATAGGCTCTGCGTCCGGTATTGTTACCTTATTCAACTGTCTATAATCAACACACAACCTGATCTCGTCATTTTTCTTTTTCACCAAAACGATAGGTGCAGCATATGAGGAGTCCGACGGTTCAATTATACCGGATTTTAATAAATCTTTGATTTCGGCTTGTACCCGTTCTCTATAGTGTAATGGTATATTGTAGGGTTGTAGCTCAGATTTTAGATCTAGATAGAACTCGAGTCTAGATCTAATAGATCTAAATTCTAGATTCTAGAATCTACGGCTGGCTTAAGTCTAGTTTTTCCGTAGCTCTAGACTCTACATTTAGAATCTAAATAGATAAAGTAAATTTTATAAGTTTATGCCGAGAAAATTGTATACATTTCATACCGTACGTCTAGATAAGTAGATCTAAATCAAATTTGAATGAAATAGTTCATTTCTTTACATTCTAAAATTGAAAGATGAAGACATTAGTTTTGTGTTCTTTTCTAAGTTTTAACATGTGTCATGTGACGTCATTGTTTATTGCGTTCTTGTCCCGACAATAAACACTTTAGTTCGAAATGTGTTTCTACATTGGAACATGCCTTTATTTTTATTTTCCTTTGTCAAAAAAAATTTGTTTATACATTTCTAACATCCACCATATTATTTTCAACAAAAGTCCGTATCTTTAAGTTCTCCATATATCTCTGGAGATACTGATGACGTTATCAAAAATATTGCGGACAGAGAGAGAGAGAGAGAGAGAGAGAGAGAGAGAGGAGAGAGAAAGCTCAAGGGCTTTTATATATTTGGATAAGATAGTGAGAACGCCTGGGATGCATAATCTATATTGATAAAATAAATATTCAATGACGTCGTGGCCTGACGGTGTTTAGCTAGACTGGTAACCCTGAAGTGTCGAGTTCGAATCTGGTTCAAGTCAGTAGACCGTCCCTTAGTCCACCTAGCTCTTAATTACAATAGGGAAAACAAAAGCGGCTTGGCACATTGCTGACCACACTATCCCTTCATATGCCGAGGACCATGAAAACGGCAAATTCTAGCTCATTTGCCTCTTGTGTCCTGGAATTTTTTTTTGAAATATCCAAGGCTTATAACTGGGTGTGGACTCAAATTTGAAAAGATTAACACAGTAGCCTCCCTTGGAACAGGCTCCATTTTCTACCTTACACTGTCTATTTTACTTGTGAAATTGGGTGTTTGGCTCCATGTCTGCCGTCCTGGATAATCAGACAAAGAACCATTTTAAGCTAAAGATGGGGCGGTGTGTCTGAGTGGTAGAGAGCTCGGATAACAGACGAGGTAGAGTACAGCTGTTTCTTGACCTCGCCATATGAAAGTCTAATATGGTCAGCACTACGTCCAGCAACCTTTACTTTCCACAATATAAGTCAGGTACTCATTGGAGCTGGATGGACCCCACATTCAAAAAGTCCGAACCGAGATCCGAACTCAAAAACTTTCGGGCTAGCAGCCACATAATCTAACGTTCGACCACGCCGTCCGTCATTAAAATAAATTTAAAGCAAAAACAGTTTTGTTGTTTATGTCAACAGTAATGATCGACCCCCTCTGGTCAAACCCGTCTGCCTCCTTTCAGTTCTCTATCCAAATAAACTATTTGACAATGGTCGCTAAACGTGGTCAATTTAAACAACACGTGTGTCTGAAGCTTGATGTACATTCTATTCCCTCGTAGCGTTGTCAACTGCAAACTAAGCTCTCCATCTAAACAGGTTGCGACATTATGGGATGGCAGAAATCTTAGGCCAAGTAGAGTTACTCATGTTAAGAGCTACACAGACTTCACTCTTTGATGCTCCACGTCTTCTTTTCTCCTGTAGCACATCTGGATATACAGGTAATCTGCGAACTCAGGTAACAGTGTCTAGAACATGCTTTAAGAACAAGAATCGGGGATCGTTTGTTGTCCGATTCATAGTCTTCTCCATTTCTGGTAAGACGGAAGAAAGGAAATCAGCTACTGTAAGACTCGATTTTATTGCTGCTTCTAATCCTAATGTATAAAAGCCCATCTCTCTCTTTCTCTCTCTCTCTCTCTCTCTCTCACTCTCTCTCTCTCTGTCCGCAAAATATTTTCATAGGTTATAATATCAGTATCTTCAGCGATATATGGAGAATTTGATACGGAATATTGCTAAAAATAATGTGATAGATGTTTTACATGTATAAACAAAATTTTATTTAAAGAAGAAAAATAAAACTAAAGGCATATTCAAATGTAGCAAAAACAATTTTAATTATGCAACCGGAAACGTGTTTATAGTTGTGACAAAAACGCAATAAACAATGACGTCACGTGCAACGTGTTTACACTAACTAAATAACAAAATTAATGGCGTCATCTTCCGATTTAAGAATATAAAGAAATGAACTATTTCATTCAAATTTGGTTTAGATCTACGTACGCTGTAAAAAGTATACAATACATATTTCTCGACCTAAACTTATAAAATTTACTTTATTTGTATTCTAGATCTAGTTTCCAATAATGACTTTTTGAAAGCTGAATTACAATTCATTTCAATACTCACTTTCCTTAGATATATACATTTTCTTCAGACTTCTCTAACGTTTCTTCCCCTTTTACCTCCGAACGAAATTGAAAAACGTAATTCATAAAAAAAATATAGAAAAACCAGTATCCGCTACCCCAACCCCCCTCCCCCACACACATCTTCCACACCCTCCTCCAGACAGTTCTAAATGCCGCTCTTAAAGAAAATCCGTGTAGCCTATTTGTAAAGAGACGAGAGCTAAAAATCACAAGAATTGCCCGTGTAACGGGTACCGATGGCTAGTTTACTCTAAATCTAAAGCTATTTTTAGAAGCAGGGTCGGCATGGTCAAGCTCATGGTTGCTAAACCGAAAAGTCTTGAGTTCGAACTACGGAAAAGATAGCTGGGGACAGCAACTCTTCTAGGAAAGACAACTCCAACAACTGCTTTTTTTGTAGTTGGGGTGTGGGCCAGGGTGAGGCGGGGCTGGGTGGGGGAGGTTGAGGTGTGAGGCTGTCGGTGGTGTATATACCTCATTAGGTCAATTATCCTACCCCGCGTATACCCAGGTGTGACATTAATGTTGCTCTACACAATTACAGCTTGTTACGTTTTAGGTGGTGAGGTGTGTGTGTAGGGTTGCACCCCTTAACCCCTGCCTCTGCCACTGATTGTCAGTGTGTTTACACAATCATTTTAGTTAAAAGCATATTATTCGTTAACGACAAACCTTGATACAAAGGAAGGATAATCTCTCATAAAAAACTAAAGCCCTGTTACTTATCTGTCATTTGAGCGTTAATCCAGTAGCAGAACGCTTACATTCAGTGTTAAATCTTAAATAATGCACATCATGTTCATTTGCTATAAATGCAACCCGTATTGCAATTTTTTTTACTTAGGAGCGTAAAAATGCTTTTAAATCCCTATCAGTTATATCCCTATAGTAAATTAATAACAACAGATTAACTATGAGAAAATGACCACATGCAGTAGTAATCCAATGCGCGCTGATAGAATTTAATAGATTGTTTGTTGCCTACTTACGTATTAGTGAGCTCGGATTGCATGCTCTAAATTAGATAGTATGTTTACATTGATAGAATGTGGAGACGTGAAGAATGTAAAAAAATGGTTGCGATCTGCCAGGCTAAAGAACCTTAATCCAGCTGTTTATGTTCGCATACTTCTTCTTCTTCGTTATTAATTTTTAGTATTGGGAGGAATCGAGCCTTATCTGCCAGTGGGTTTGAACTCGAGACATTTTTCGAATTTATAAACCATGAGCTTTTGCCGACTCGACCATGATTCCATCACAATTAAGGATTACGTGTCAACTTGTTATGCGCCATTGAGGCCATTGACTCCGATTTCAGCCTGCTTTTCTTTTTGGATTTGCTTCCATAGCCTTTGTCCAACCAAGAACAAACTACAAGGCAGCAGTTGTTTGATTTTGGAGGTGTCTCTCCTAGAAGAGTGGCTGTCCACAGCTAACGAGCCTCATCTGCCCGAGGGTTCGAACTCGAGACTTTTCGGTTTAGCAACCATGAGCTTTACCGACTCGACCACGCCGACCTTTTGTTCGCATACATTATTTGGATATTCGTGGTCTAGTCTGCTAGACTCCTTACACAGGCATGTGACAGTCCTCAGCTGAAGGGCAGTAGCTCAATCATTCCTGCCTGGTCGAATGATGACTTCAAGAAAGTTTTAAGATCATGTCAAGCTTAGCAGCTAACAATGAACATTTTTTAGAGGGCAATCAGTTTTTCAAAACGTTGTTGCTTGTATTTCATTGATGTATTATTATAATATAACTTTCTGTCTATAGTAGATGCATTTAACAGTAGATCGAAATGTTGTGTTGTTGATGAATTGCTGACCACTAACACATGCATGATTGTGCCAATTAGTAACAGATAGTGTTAGTTGTTTCACAAGTTAAAGACAGTTTCAAATAACATTCCTTTGGTTGTGTTTAGAAGGGAACGCAATCCTAGAGACATTTTAGTCCGGAACCGCCTGCCACCCACTATCACCACCAGATTTGGCACCACTCTTTGTCCCCATAAATGCAATACCTGTCATTTCACACTTCAGGTTGAATCACTCCAGCTGCCTAAGGGAACCCTCAGAATAAAAAAAAGCAATTTAACCTTGAGTCCCGTAATGAGTTTATGCCATCCTGTGTTGGCGAAACAAAATTTTTTATATTGGACAGACGGGGAAGCGATTGTCTGACAACACCATCGTTCAATAAACAATTAAGACAGTCTTCCTGTGGCTAAAAACTTTAACAAGAGTGGAAATGACATAAAAATGACTTTTGTGTAACCACTGTTCCATTTTGCCATAATCTTAAAAACCACCTAAACACTGAAACTCGATATATACTTAAAGTTGGCACACGGGCACAGGATGGCTTAAACAAACAGTATCTTTCACCAAACCACACCCCCTCCCCCATACAATACGCCCATACCCCACCCCTTTACGGTGTTCAAGCGTCCTTTTTCACGCGTCTTTTCTTTTGTCTTTGGATATCATGGCATTTAGACAAGAAGTGTTTTCACTGTCGAGCTAAATAAAAAATTGTGTTACTCTTTATCTTTTCTGTCTAATCTGTAACCACACTGTTGTGTGCTAACGAAGACATTAGGTCGAAACGCCCACAGTATTTGTAACTGTCTTTAACTTGTGAGGTAACTAACAATATTTGTTTTATTACTAATTTATTTAATCTCACTGCAGATTTGGGCCAGCTCCCTACCCAGACCAGTGGTCACTCGGCCAAGTGGATTGGATGTTATGTGTATCACACAGACAGATAGCGGAAGGGGGACAGTGATACAGTAGAGAACCAACGGATCAACCCATTTTTAGCAGGGGTGGAGTGAGTACCAAAATGGATTTGCTGAGGATAAGGTGTCACCTGGCAACCGAAAAAAGGTAAAAAAAAACAACAACTTCGGCTTGATAAAAATAAGACAGATATAAGAAACGAGCTATGTACTTGTGTTTGTGTTCAACAGATAAGAATGTGTTCTTGTATTCTTCTTCGTTCTTAATTTTTAGTGTTGGAAGGGATCGAGCCTTATCTGCCAGAAGGTTTGAACTCGAGAATTTTTTCGAATGTATCAACCATGAGCTTTTGCTGACTCGACCACGCCTCCAACACAATTAAGGATACGTGTCAACTGGTTATGCGCCATTGAGGCCATTGACTCCGATTTCAGCCTGCTTTTGTTTTTGAATTTGCTTCCATAGCCTTTGTCCAACCAAGAACATACTACAAGGCAGCAGTTGTTTGATTTTGGAGTTGTCTCTCATAGAGGAGTGGCTGTCTCCAGCTAACGAGCCTCATCTGCCCGAGGGTTCGAACTCGAGACTTTTCGGTTTAGCAACCATGAGCTTTACCTACTTGACCACGCCGACCCCCCTTCTTGTGTTTTAATTGTGTACGTGTAAATCTTTGTGTGTTGTATCTACATATGTATGCATTGAGATATGTGCGTGTGTGTTAGTCTGCTGTAAAAATATACTTGAGTTATGAGAATGTGCTTGTATTATGCATGTTTGCGTGTGGGGGTTGGTGCGTTGTGGTTGTGAATTGCTATTGTGAGTGCACATGGTTGTGTGTGTATATGTCACAATAGTTTAAATAATAAATATATTTCTTGTATAACAAAGCCTTGTAGTAAATCACGGATTATCTCTCCAGGTAAGAACTTAATTCCTGTTACATGTTTGTCATGCAGCTAATCCTATAAGCACAGTAGTAGGTATTAGCTTTAAACCACAAACATACACTTAATATTCCTTGTTAAATCTTAGATTACACAGATACTACTCCATTTTAACCCGTATTACTAGTTCAGATTAAGCGGCCTTAAAATATCTTTTATTCATTTTATTAAATTAACATCAGTTCCACTCCACAATAAGAACAGATTAACTATAAATAAAATGACCACAAGGAGCGATAATCCAATAAACGTTGAAAGATGGATAGATAGTTTGTTGTCTTTTCACGTTTTAGTGGGCACGTATCCGATGTTCTAGTTTAGAGATTATCTTCACATTGATAGAATGTGGTGACGTGTCTATGGTGTGGTAACATAGATGACACAGTGGCGTAGTTCTTGCTTGTTTGTTTTGTGGTTGTTTCGCCATGAGAAAAGGGTGGAGAGATTAACAAATTTGAATATTAACTGTTCCGATTTATTTTAAAACAGAACATTTGTGAAGTCATATAAAAAGTTTTGGTCCTAGAGCTTGTTGGTCAAAAAACACGGAAGTTGCTAAAATTTCAAATCAAGTTTTCAAACAATCTACATAGTACGGAATCTTTGGATGCGGGCTGCGAGCAAGTTAATGAAGACAAACAGGTTATTAAATAAGGTGAAAAAAACTTTACGTTCGTTGTTCACCGCAGGGAATTTTAGATAAAGATAAAATGTGCAACATTCAAAGTTCCGGTACCAAAAGACCCACTGGGTCTTTGATGTTTAAACGCAATGTGTAACGTTATGCCTTGCATGTTGTTGTTACGTCTTTTGTGTAGTAAATATCTTAACGATCTCCCTTGAATGTGTAACCTCTCTCTTCAGGGTAATTTACAACAATACAATACAAACATATATTTTATGTACATTTAATTTCAAATATATTGGTGCGATTAAATGGAGTGTTTATAATGTACATTCTGGTAAAAAAGTGACCGTTTTACGCAATAATTTCATTACACCAAGGAGCCTACGTATTATAGAAATATTAAGTAAAAATCTCAAAGCTCTAGGGAATCAATATATACACGCTCTCTCTCTCTCTCACACACACATAGTGCCCTTTGCGGGGACAAACTTTCAATTTTCGATTTGCACCCCCGCCCGTCAAACTTTCGGTTTGCACCCCCCTCTCAATCTTTTGATTTGCACCCCCCTCAAACTTTTGATTTCTACCCCCCCCCCTCTCAAACTTTTGGTTTGCACCTCTTAAAAGACTTTTTAACACTCGAATTAATCACTTAATTAAGTGGAATTATCATTTTTCTCTATATATTTTGCTATTTTTTGCCTTGGTGTCACCCCCCTAAATGGTGTCACCCTGGTGTCCACACCCCCGCCCCCCCCCCCCTCGCTACGCCCCTGGGGTGTGTGTGTGTATTGACGTAGATCTACCTTTGCAGCCCGCCCATGGTTTACAAAAGACCACAAAGTCTTGTGTATAAAACCAGCGAGTTAGCTAAGTCCGCCATTTCTCACTCACTGTGCATTTAGTGCTGGTGAAAATGTTTACACCATTTCCTTTCGTTCTTTGCCTAGTCTGGATGTCGACAATCATCTGTGCTCAAGAATCGAGCGGTCAGTCCTGTTCAATATTTTTATTACAAGCTTTTATTTAGTTCGCAACGTCTGTTTGTTTGTAGTTCAAAGGCAAATCTTTTAACTCAATTTCGACCCACTTTTTAATGAAGCGATTTCGTTCAAACTTTCCAGATACGTTTCACTTCGATGACAATACAAGTCTATTTATTTTTTAAATTTATGTTTAATTAGTTATTAAAATAGATATACTATATTGAAACTAAGGTGAGATAACAAAATTAAATAACTCGACAGATTACTATATTCAATAATAGAAGGGGATATAATTAACTAGACACGATCACTCTAATACTCTGGTGAGCTGTGATTCACGAGGATGTTTACAATTGTAGAGCCGGTCGATCTAGTGAAGGCTATTAGGGGCAGATAATAAAGTTTTAAAATGCTTTGAAACTAAGTGGAGTTAGCAAGATTTAAAAGTACGAGCTGACCCGCGACGTAGTATACGCCGCCATCTAGTTGTTTTATTTTCTGCTGATCAGCAATTCATAATTTGTGAATTCAACACTACCCCCTCCCTGCGTGGTGTTTTCTATAGTCTCCATGAAGAGAATTATATATATATATATATATATATATATATATATATATATATATATATATATATATATATATAGATCCTTCGCATTATCAGCTTACTGATGTCTGTAAATTGTGGTCACGGACGGCTGCTTTTCACAGGACAGATAATCGTTTTTTAAATAACGCGAGCTACTGGTGGTGTTTTAAATCAGATATTCGTAGTCGTGTCAAATTCATAAATTAGGAATAAAAAAAAGTAGAACATAAAATAAATAAAAAAAAAACAACTTTATAGCAACAAACTTTTAATGCACTAAAATAAGAATTGTCTATCGAGTTATCTTAATACAGCTCGTTTTGTTTCTACCATTACGGTTTGTTTGTGTCTTATTTTGCCGTTGGGTTACCTTGTTGTTTTATAGTGACTGGAAAAACGTTTATCAGGAGAATGTGTTCTTTAAGTTAATCAGTTTTCTAGACAACCATATGTTTATTTCTTTACACAATCATGTGGTAAGTTTTCTGTACAAACATAATGTCAGTTCACTACACAGACAAGTGGTCAGTTTTCTATACAAACATGTAGTCAGTTTTCTAGACCATGTTCATAAAAGCATCTATTCAGTCTAATTCTGAAGAACACTTCATCTACAATTCTTGTTACCTGATGAAATGATGCCACTAAAAATTCTGAAAGTTTAAACCAAGCTATATAGATTATAACGCATCAACCCATAGAGAGATTTTTTTGTAGAGACCCATGCAAATGTTTTGAATGAAATAAATATAATATACAACTTTTTTCTATAGTCGATGCCAACAACACCAAAACAAAGCGTTCAAGTGTTGAGGAACTATTTACCCTAAACTCCTGCAAGGGTTGTGCCAGTACCGTGCCCAGACCAGTGGTCACTCTGTCAAGTGGACTGGAAGTAGTCTGCGACACAGAGACAGACGGAGGAGGATGGACGGTGATACAGAGAAGATTCAACGGATCAACAGATTTCTATCGCGGCTGGTGGGAATACAAGTATGGGTTTGGAGAATTGGATGGCGGTGAATTCTGGCTGGGAAATGAAAACATTCATCGTTTGACCATAAAGAAACGACACCAACTGAGGGTTGATTTAAAATACAACAACACAGACTACTACGCCATGTATTCAAGGTTTCGATTGTTTGGCGAGCCGGAAGGTTATGCTTTACAAGTCAGTGGGTTTTCAGGAACTGCTGGGGATTCTTTGGAATACCATAACACCTGCATGTTCAGCACATTCGACAAAGACAACGACAAAGTCGGCGCAGAAAGCTGCGCTTCTAAATTCCATGGTGCCTGGTGGTACAACACCTGTCACAGCTCCAATCTAAACGGCGTTTGGGGAAACACGACATACGGCATGGGTGTCAACTGGCTACAGACAACAAGTCACTATGCTTCGGCCACTTTCTCCGAGATGAAAATAAGACCGATCTAAGAAACGAACTTGTTAATCTTTTAACGTCATGAAATAAAAGATGCCCTTAATCTTTTATAGAGAAATTTGTTTCCTTTACTCTCAGCAACGTTAAAAAATATTTTATAATTTTTTTTGTAATTATTTAGCAGAGAATAGCAAGTACTTTCGACCTCATTTTAGTGTTGGAGACATACAATTCCATTTGTCACCAGAATCTATCACAAAAATCATTTTGACATTTTAAAACTGAATGATCTTATACCCAGAAAAGTTTAACATTTTGCCTCAAACAATAACAAAACAATAGTATTTTAAATAAAAAATAAAATTTAAAAAATGTGAGTCATATTATTAAAAGTAAAATTTTGCATTTAATCCTATACACAACGAATTCATCCGTTTCCAATACATACAAAATAAGATTGTTTCCGACACACAACCACCAACTAAATAGGTAGACCTACAGCCTAAGGCACTGGTTCCCAAATTACGATTCGCGAGGGTTTTTCTGAGACGTCGCTAACTTATACAGACAACTGTAATAAAAATCGACTTTACAAGTTTGACTAACAATGAAATAAAGAAGTCCAAAAAATGTCATAAAAAACGTTTTAATAACAAGTTTTTATGTAAGAATGCACTAAAAAATACTTTAGTATCTTTTGGATACCCTTACTAATATTTAGGAAGAGACCCACGCTTTTCTTTATAGTTATTTAAATAGTAGTGTATAATTTATTTTCTACTTTTTAGTGCATTATTACATAAAAGCTTGTTATTAAAACGTTCTTTATGAATTTTTTTTAGTACTTTACATGTTTTATTTACACTAGAGTTGCATGACTAAAAACCTAATGAACGTGATGACGCGTATATAATAGTGCGGAATAGTTTGATGAGACAGCCTACTAATTTGGACAAAATTTTAATTAATTCATAAAAAATTAAGTAGGCAACCAATTAAGTCAAATTTAATATCATATTGCATTGACTTTATGTCTTGACCCACGTACCAACTGGAGATACGACTATTCTGCGAACTCAGGTAACAGTGCATAGAACTTCCACAAGAAGTAGTAGCAGGAATAGTTTGTTGTCCGTGTGAAAACCGTCGTCATTTTTGGTAAGAGGGAAAGGGGGGGGGGTCGAGTCTGTAAAGCTCATGGTTGCTGTACCACAAAGTCTCGAGTTCGAACCTTGGGGCAGATGAGGCTCCACTGCTGGGGACTGCAACTCATCTAGGAGAGAAAACTCTTTATGGTAAGAAGAAAGTAAGATTATCTGCTACTGTAAGCCACGGTTTTTATGTTGCGCCGGATTCACTGTAAATCTTAAAGTTATTTTTAGAAGTGGGATCGGCGTGGTCGAGTCGGTAAGCCGAAAAATGTCGAGTTCAGTTCAGGCCTGATTGCATGGGACAGCAACTCTTCTTGGAGAGACAACTCATTATTCAAACAACTGCTGCCTTGCTGTTTGTTCTTGGTTAGACAAAGGCTATGGAAGCAAATCCAAAAAGAAAAACAGGCTGAAATCGGTGTCAACGCATAACCAGTTGACGCGTATTAATAATCAAGAACGAAGAAGAAAGAAGGTCTATACAAAGAGAGAAAGCCGGCCTTCTATTAAGGCTTCTTCTTCTTTCTAAAGTGTGATCTTGGAGATGACATTAAGGCGATTTCATACATTAGAATAACCGAATCCGACAATTATCACTGCGTTATCTCACGTAGGTACATCAATAAAATAACAACCCGAAATTTTATTTTTTATGACACATATTTATGATAATTTGAAAGTTTTCAATATCGTAAAAGTAATGTTAATTCGTGTAGATTATTAACGTTTAAGTACCATAAAATGTTGACACTGTAAACAAGTAACAAATTTTATCGAACGAATGTTCGAGGAAACATTAACTACAGGACGGCTACAGAGTTATATCCCTTCCTTGTGTCAAGATCTTCAGGTCTACGTTATGGCTAGTAATAAAACATACAATGACTACAAGAAGGAAGTACCTTCTAGATATGGGCGTGATAATTCTCTATTCCATGAGATCTGGTTACACAGCAGTCTTTGTTAGGTGCCATTCAGCTGCGTCTGATTAAATTTTTCATATAGAAAAAGGCGATATAGGGGGTAACAATGCAGCATACAAAATGTTGAAGCCGTCAGGGTAGACTAGGTTGTTACCCATCTACATGGGGGATCTCAAAAGTTTTAAGCCGAACGCTCCTATGTCTAATCAAGTGAATGCTATCGTATCGATTTTTTAAATTTCTCAAATGACTTCGCAGACAATCTAATAAAGGCCACAATAATTATCCACTCGTTAGTCTAATAAAAACAAAGAATGGTTTTAAACAAAAGGGTAGAAACACTTTGCCAGATAAATTAAGACCACAGTAGATGTTGAAAAATAATAGTGTAGTACGACTTTGTCAGTCAAATAATAAAAATGTAGTGTCTGTCAACAAAAAAAAAGACAATAAAAGGGGTTTAGAATCTTATTTCCGTTCACTTTTTGAAGCCAATCTAACGAATGCCAAATATTTAGGAAATCTTTCTAGAATCTTTTAAAGTTTTCACCGAGCTATATTATGATACGATAATCACATCTCCAGGCCAAGATGATGTTATAAACGTCAAATGTAGATAAAGTTATATTAGATACTACAAATATAATGCATTGGGAGGTAACTTATCTAATATATTACATCTATATTATAAGCTGCTTGGTAGTGTGTCAGTCCGTCATCGCTATAGATTTTGGAACCATACAATTAACACATCACATGTCGTGCTTTTTACTTGCATGGCAGTATCTTATTATATGTAATAGAGTAGGGCTTGTTTATATAACGACTTACATTTATGTTATAGTTGCCACTGTTTTTACTCTTTCGCATAACGTGAAGAAAATATCAAATACACCACGCAAATTACTAAAACATGTTAAACGGATCAATGTCCAATATAATTTTCGTTTAGGTTCCTAGAAAAAGTGGATACATTTTAATAACAGTAGGGTCGAAAAAACAATTCATTAAACTGTTTTGTAGTTTTGCCTAGGGAGGTAATTTAAAAATAAATTCAACTCACGCTAATTTAAAAAATGTGATTGTATAACACGGATATTTTAAATAATGCCTTTTATATATTTTATACACTGAACGTACTGTTTACTAATTATTATTCTATCTTTCAGTTTGCGAACAAGCTGGGAGTTATAACCATTCAGTGAATCAGGCGCGTCCGCCGGTGCTTGGACAGGGCACTTTGATTTGGCGCTACGTGCTAGACAGTGAGCACTATGTGTTTATTTTTGCATTTAAGTTGTGATTATGTTATCAATGTTGTCTTTTGTGTTTGTGTGTTGCGTTTATGTTTTCTTTTATGTTTGTGTTTTTATTTGTGTTTGTTTTGTGTTTGTGTTTTCTTTGTGTTTGTGTTTTCTTTTAAGTTTTGTTGGTGTTGTGTTTGTGTTGTGTTTGTGTTGTGTTGTGTTTGTGTTTGTGTTGTGTTGTGTTGTGTTTGTGTTGTGTTTGTGTTTGTGCTTGTTTTATGTTTGTGTTGTGTTTGTGTTATGTTCCCAAGTTGGTAAATTTAAAAAAGATTTACCGTGGCCGAGCACGGGTATGCAGCTAGTTTAAATATAGTGGGTGGGTAAAGTTTTCATTGACATTAAAATAGTTTTGGTATGTAAAGTTATATTAGTCACCCGATTTAAATTCAGTTTAGGTAAAGCTATTGGCCCGCATAATCACTACACATCAGGCTTATGGTGAATTTTTCTGCGATATGATGTAGCTTTAACACTAGATTCTGCGATAAAGCGAACTTCCTTCTTCTAGTTTCACGCACCATTGAGCACCTAAACTCAAATACGTTCTGCATGTGAAGTGTTTGCGTTGTGTTGTAAGTTTCATACAAGATTAAACGATAAAACCGTGCTAGACATATCTGTTTTCATGTAACACAAAACACCGCATGACAGATATTAATTTATATCCCATGACCCCCGCGTTGCATTGATTTTTTTTTCACATCTGTATTTTTAGTGTAAAGGTAGGATTAGGTTCGAGTAGAAATAAACCACACCGAATTATAAGAGTTTCATATTGTCTAGCTGGCTTGTTCACAATATACTGTTAGCGGGTTTGTTTATATTATACTGTCTAGCTGGATTGTTTATAATATACTGTATAGCGGGTTTGTTTATAATATACTGTATAGCGGGTTAGTTTATAATATACCGTATAGCAGGGTTGTTTATAATATACTGTCTTGAGTTTGTTCTTAATATATATATATATATATATATATATATATATATATATATATATATATATATATATATATATAATAAACAATAAACCATATACCATAAACGATAAACAATACACGATGTGCGATATATATATATATATATATATATATATATATATATATATATATATAATAAACGATAAACCATATACCATAAACGATAAACAATACACGATGTGCGATGTTTAATGTACGATATATGATAAACGATGTATGATATACGATTTACTGACATACAATGTTAAAAATTCAACAGAAAATGGAAAAGACATTATAAATGTACTCGACAAACATGCTGACCTAAAATGACCCCCCCCCCCGCTCTGTTGAGCCCCTCGTAATAGGTTAAAACTCAAGAACAATGAGAATTTTCTTAACATCGAATAAAAAATGGCGTCGGTTAATCCTCCACCTCGTCCATCATACCTGTCCTATATTTCTTTTCGGTACAAACATGGGCAACATTGTATGTTGACAGGTTTTGGATTTTTCTAAACTCTGATGTTTCACTTCATTGGTGAAACGATTGATTTATACACATTTTTCGTTAACATTTTCTATGCAGGAATTATAATGGCCAACGCCAGGTAAAGGGAAATCCCCAGATGTATTTTTAAATTCTAGCACACTAAGGGACATAACTGCAAAGTATCAGCCCCTGCTAGTAAATAGGCCTATATCGCCAGTTTGGGCCATATATAAAGTGTATACATACGCGTTGTCTTGCATAACTTTTTGCTGAAGTTTCAACTATTTTTCTGGTTTTTAAAAATGTGATATGTGTTTCCATAACAAGTGTTATGAGTGAGAAAATATGCTTATACTAACACAGGTTTAGACTGCCGTGTAGAAATACTAAAACTTTAAAGGCAATAATTTCAGTTTTTAACACACTGAAATCCTGGAGTCGATAGGAATTTTGGACGCACGAGAAAATGTCTCTGAGACCACAGTTAGGAAAAAATTCGTTGAAATTGCTGGTAAATTGATTTGCATATCATTTGTATACATATAGAATTTAGATTTGGCATATAGACTTGACAGCATGGTATTATACAAGTATCAGCATGGTATCATACATATATTAGTGTTGTATCATATCTCTGGAACTTATATAATGCTTTATTAATGTGTATCACATACATCTATTAGTGTTGTATCATATCTCTAGAACTTGTATGATGCTTTTTTAATGTGTATCACATACATCCATTAGTGCAGAGGCGTAGTGACCCCTCCAGGCGCCCGGGGCGAACATTCAGTTTGGCGCCCCCCTCCCATATATATATATATATATATATATATATATATATATATATATATATATATATATATATAATATATTATATATATATATATATATATATATATATATATATATATATATATATATATATATATATATATATATATATATATATATATATATATATATATATATATATATATATATATATATATATATATTGGCTGGTACCAAATTGTTGATTCTTAAGTAAGCATGTTGGCTGGTACTATTTTGTTTATTTTTAAGTAAAATAGTAACTTGGGTGCTTATTAAAGGGGCTAAGGTGACTAGGACTAGTTACAGAAACCCAAGATATTGGGCATGAGCAGGCTAGGGGAAATCTAAAATTTAATTAAATGTTATAGGCTCACTCTGGTCGTTAAGGGCCACGAGCTCTATGCAGGTGCATGAGTGGCACGTAATGATGGGAAGACACCCGCGGTGATTTATGTCTAAAGTTGAGTTCGGGCATGCCGCTGGACGTCTCGGTAGAATCATTACTCATGATCTCTGTTGTGGTCAGTTGTCAGGTGTTAAACGCTGCGGGAGTACCGCGTGGCCGTACGTTAGCTCGAGCGGTGTATGACACGATCGTTAGCCCTGAGACAATGTGAAGATCTATAGCGGTCAATTATCGGGCGTGCAACGCATGGGTGCATAGTGACCGGTGTTATCTCGAACGTCGAGAGATGGCACGGAGCCCAACTCGGGTTCTATAGCTCTAGGGAGATGATAAGGGGGACAAGACTAGCCTATAAATGAGGAAGGGCGACTATGTTGAGGTCTCTCTCTCCTACACACGATGGTCTAGGTCTCGGATGGTGGCAGCCTTATGGCTGGCCACTAAGGCTGGATTATTGTCCCAGCCGATGTTTTGTTGCTGTACATATGTGCTTCGTTCCAGATATTTATATATGTGACCTGAAGTTTATACATGTGGCCTATGTTGTACCAGTCGCCAAACGTCTGCCGTGTAGATATGTTCTTCGTTCCAGTGGCCATTATTTTTGTGGCCCGATGTTGTACCAGTGGCCAAATGTTTATTCCAGTGGCTGGAAATCTTCCTGCCGTGTAGATATGTTCTTCGTTCCAGTGGCCATTATCTTTGTGGCCCAATGTTTGTACCAGTGGCCAAATGCTTTATTCCAGTGGCTGGAAATCTTCCTGCCGTGTAGATATGTTCTTCGTTCCAGTGGCCATTATTTTTGTGGCCCGATGTTGTACCAGTGGCCAAATGTTTATTCCAGTGGCTGGAAATCTTCCTGCCGTGTAGATATGTTCTTCGTTCCAGTGGCCATTTTCTTTGTGGCCCAATGTTTGTACCAGAGGCCCAATGTTGTATTCCAGTGGCTGGAAATCTTCCTGCCGCTTGAGTGTCGAGCTAGATTGTTGTGAGTACTGATGAGTATTCATAGATGGACTTTAACCGTGTTTGATTAGTGGAATCAGAATTAGCGATGATAACATTTACCCGTGTGATTCTGGGATTACATAAAAGTGCAAGTAGTAAAGATAGAACTATAGACGATGACATTTACGTTTTGGATTTTGAGATTACATAGCAGTACAAGTGAAATTAGGACTAGGAAGAATAACTTTGACAAGTGTGATTCTGAGATTACATAAGCAGTGCAAGTAGTTAAGTTAGGACTAGAGGAAATGACATTCATATGTATAAATTCTGAGTTGTGTAAATGTAGGTTTGCTATCCACAATTATATATGTGTTTTCTATGAATTAATGTCAGTAACTACGGGTGAATAATTCCACATCGAAATGTAAGTTTGCTTATTTTTGTCTTTTTGACTTGTATTAGAAATTCAAGTGGTATTTTCTTGAATATGAAAGACTGGCCAGGTCTTATTTGTATTGTGTCTTTGCTTTTAACATATAAACCTTGGTGACGTCAAACAAAGATAAATAAATGCATATTATGTGTGTTTACTATGTTTTATTTTTAGTTTAATATTGGTGTTGTTTAGATGTAAATTAGTTTCGCTCAGGTCTATTAGACCCCTTTGTCACTACGCAAAGGTGCACGGATGAGTGAATAAGATCACCTCTTCGGTTTAAACCCCCCTAACATATATATATATATAATATATATATATATATATATATATATATATATATATATATATATATATATATATATATGTGTGTGTGTGTATGTGTGTGCGACAGTCTTGAAAAAAAAATAATTTGGCTGTTTGATTGTCGTTCCCTAAAACTTCACTCGACGATAATTAAATTTTCCTTAAGATGCATTATCCTTTAAAGATGATGGTTAGTAATGTCAGAGAAAAAAATTGTAGCGGTGCTAAATCGTTTAGCACAGACTTTTTATGTTTTATCTTTGGAACAGTCTCTGTTATGATATAGTATATATTTGGATTATAAGTTTGTTAGATTAAGGTCATACAAGTTATTGTTCACATTGGAATACGATATGAGTATTTCGTTGACTGGTTGATTGTATAATGAAACACATTTCTTTTCTAAGTGTTAAAAGAGTTATCTAGTAACCGATCCAATACAAATCCTGCGATTTTTGTTGGTGAAAAAGCGCCCCCCCCCCCCTCCCTACCATCTTGGACAAAAATGGTAGAGCGGATTTTAAACGTCACTAATTCTTATTTTTATGTTACACAATCGTAAAATACGCTTTAGTTCCAAGGTTCTTTTCTGAGTGATATGGGTTATTTATTCCTTAATTTTTCCGATTTTAGTCTTCAAAAAAGCGCCCCCCCCCCCATCTAGGAAAGCTGGAAGGCAGTTTTTCCGGTCACTGTTTCTTAAGGATATACCTTTTACAGTTACTTAATCAAGGTAGAAAACAGTTAAATCAGTATGCAAAGGCTCTCAGCCGTTAAATTTCTTTACTTTGACTGTTTATAATTCAAAACTGCAGCTTAAAATGAGCTTGTAATTTTTTTTCCTACCCCTTTTGGCGCCCCCCCCCCCTAGGGTCGGCGCCCGGGGCGGCCGCCCTCCCCGCCCTCCCCTAGCTACGCCTCTGCATTAGTGTTGTATCATATCTCTAGAACTTGTATAATGCTTTATTAATGTGTATCACATACATTTATTAGTGTTGTATCATATCTCTAGAACATGTATAATGCTTTATTAATGGTTGTATCACATATATCTATTATTGTTTATTAATGTGTATCACATACATCCATTAGTGTTGTATCATATCTCTAGAACTTGTATAATGCTTTATTAATGTGTGTATCACATACATCTATTAGTGTTGTATCATATTTCTATAACTTGTAGAATACTTTTTTAATGTGTATCACATACATCCATTAGTGTTGTATCATATCTCTAGAACTTGTTTAATCTTTATTAATGGTGTATCACACAATAGGTCAGGATAACTGATGTGACCCAATTCCTGCTGGCCACTATCTGCCTGCTTGATGCACATTCAGTGCAGGCGGCATATCAACAGGTAAATATATGACCTCATAAACATAAAGTAATTATTAGCGAAATTTTTTTTTTCAAGATCCGGCAAATGACGGGTTAGTTAGACTGGTATGAGGAATCGTGGCTTTTATATAGGCCTATACAAATGTGTCAGTGGCGATGATAGTGGTATACTGGCAGTGGTATTGATAGTGTTAGAGTGGCAGTGATAACGATATAGTGGCAGTGATAGTGGCATTAATAGTTGCAGAGTGGCAATGATAGTGGCATAGTTGCAGTGATAGTGTCAGAGTGGTAATTATAGTGGCAGATGGGCAGCGATACTGGCAGAGTAGCAATGATATTGTCAGAGTGGCAGTAATAGTGGCATAGTGGCAGTGATAGTGACAGAGTGTTAGTGGCATAGTGGCAGTGATATTGTCATAGTGGTAGTAATAGTGGCATATGGGCAGTGATATTGTCATAGTGGTAGTAATAGTGGCATATGGGCAGTGATATTGTCATAGTGGTAGTAATAGTGGCATATGGGCAGTGATATTGTCATAGTGGTAGTAATAGTGGCATATGGGCAGTGATATTGTCATAGTGGTAGTAATAGTGGCATATGGGCAGTGATATTGTCATAGTGGTAGTAATAGTGGCATATGGGCAGTAATAGTGGCAGAGTGACAGGGACAGTGTAAGAGTGCTACTGACAGCGTCATTGGGTTAATGATAGTGGCAGTCAAATACGCGCCCAGAGTGTCAGCCTCTACCTAGGAGAAGATAACTCATGACAGAAAGTAGACCCAGGATGCGACTTTAGAGTCACTCCTGACTCCCACACCGGCAGACGCCAGTCACTACACCAACATTCAGTCTTCTGCCCCCCCCCCCCCCCCCACATTCTCCGTCATACACATTTTTGTTTATTACAAAAAGTAATTGATGACCATTTCAATCAAACGGTGATTTATAAGTGCGTTCTTCGTTAGATTCAAACAGTCTTCAGACAACAGAAAGCTAAAATAAATGACACATTTTTCAAGTCCACTTTAAGAATGTAATGGATCTTATTTACGTTCTGCGCTACTTACGCTAACAAAAATTCCTTACCTGTGTGGGCAGGTGGGGGGGGGGGAGCTTATGTTTTACAACTAAAATGTTTTTTAATATTTACAGATGAAATTTATTTGACCTTGGGAAATTGGGAGAGGGGATAGAGGCTACCAATGCTATTTATAGAAGCCAATAGCTGCAAGCGGGTTCGAAATACATAGTGGTGTTTAAGATTTTATAAAATTTTGTACCCTGTTATTCTAACAAATGTGTGATCTTAAACGTTTTATTTTAATGTTACACTAGAATAAGGGGAAGTAAGACGTAATTTACCTTCCATCCCTGATGAATATTTCTATGACCTTGTAATGTTTTGACCCTATTCCCTAGACCGGATGTCAGCCCCACCCAGCGCTAGACCTGGAGCTGTGTCAGCCAAAGGTTGGGGAGGTCCAGTTTGGTGACGTCACAGAGGGGTCAGTGTGTCCGCTGGTCAGAGAAGATGGGGTCATTGACCGGATGGTGTGTAGAGATGGGGAGTGGAGGATGGAGGGACACACAGGATGGGGGCTGCAAGGTAGAAGGGCGACGTGATTTTTTTATTTACACAAACATAAGCACTATTGCAAGCACACGCATACACGTATACGTACATAAACATACAGAGTTATGTAAACACACTTCTCAACTACATACTTGGAGGTCGAGTCTGTAAAGCTCATTGTTGCTGAACCAAAAAAGTTCGAAACCCAGGCAGATGAGGCTCGATAGCTGGGAGCAGCCACTCTTCAAGGAGAGACAACTCTAAAATCAAGCAACTGCTGCCTTGTAGTATGTTCTTGGTTGGATAAAGGCTATGGAAGCAAATCAAAAAAGAAAAACGCGACTGAAATCGGAGTCAACGGCCTGTATGGCGCATAACAAGTTGACACGGACACGTAATACTTAATTAGGGTATCCCTTTATTGCACCTATACAGTTGACTATATTTTCCTCAAACATTTTCCCACATCGCTACACATTTTCCAAACACACATTTTCCTACTTTCATCCCCTGACCCTCCCCCCCCCCCCCCCCACAAGCTCCTCCACCCCCCACCCCTCCCTTCCACGACACTGTCTCTCCACAACTCTAAATCCACAAATTCAAGAGCCTGCATTATAAAAATCTTGTCATTTCCATTCACAACTTTTTACCTTTACCTACACATATACACTACATACAACTTTCTCATAGATACAGGGGTGGACTGGGTCCTTGGGATACCGGCAACAATCCCAGTGGGCCGCCATGAAAATATTTCAATTTGTAAAGTGACCCGTGACTTTGAAGGGGCAATAGTCATCAGGCTTGCATTATTCGAAATGCTCAGTGAAAGCCTTAAAAGGGACACTTTTAATTATTTCCACCGCTACATACACTACTTGCCGTTTTTACATACACAACTTGCCATTTTTGCATACACAACTTTTAATTTTTACATACACAACTTTTAATTTTAACATACACAACTTGTTACATACACAACCTTTAAGGCAAACTAGGCGGTCGCCTAGGGCGCTATTCATGGGGGGGGGGGGGGGGGGGGCAAAAAAGTTTAGATTTTGAAGTCTACTTGTAACATGTATGCAATGGATTATAAGTTAAAATATTCACTTTAAATTAATTGTTTTCTTATACGTATGTTATTAAATTTCTGTAAAAGGTGGCGTTTTAATACGTTTTGGCTTTGCCTAGGGCGCTAAATAACCTGGCGCCGGCACTGCACACAGCAACAGTAATTCAAGCCAGATCTATTTTTACACACACAAGTTCATGTGAACCTCTTGACCCCCGACCCAGCAAATGAATGGCCCGTCTCCCCACAGACGACACAAATACCTTTGTTTAAGACGAATATATGTTGTATATTAGATGCAGACATGTTGAAAAGGCTATAGAAATTTTTCCAGCGTACAGTCCAGGAAGTGTAAACTACATGTATATTCTGTATTAAAGGGGGGGGGGCAGACTCGTAATTAAAAACGAATTAGCATATTGAGGTCGAGGTCTATAACCTGTTCTTAGATGTAAATACATTCTAGAAAGGTCACGGTCACCCGGAGCCGGTCGTCACGTGTTATTTTTTACAACCCCCCCCCCCTCCCAAAATCACCACACGTCATTCGAAAAAAACAACAACAGACGTCTGAAAAAAAAAACAACGTCAAAAAGCTCCATCCCCAACACTACTACCCAAAACTGTCCACGAGTGTATCGTAAAGGTTTTGCTCTCACAAATCTGCTATTTTCTCACCGCCACCCTTTAACGTGTGATGTCCATAATGGACGAATCTTGTGTGTTTTATTTGTTCAGATCCAGGTTTTTAATTATCTTACATGTATTGTGACTTCGGTAACCTTCCTCCACATAACCTCTCTTACCCACATAACCTCCCCCACAACCCCTCTCACATAAGTTCCCCTCCCTACATAACCTCTCATCCCCTCATATAGCCACTAACAATATAACTTCCTCTTCAAATAATGTCCTTTTCACATAACCCCCCCCCCCACACACACATAAACTCCCCCCCCCCACCTATCGCATAAATTTCTCACAATGACCTCAAAACATAATTCTTCTCCTTCAAATAATCTCGTATTCCACTAATCGCCCCCCCCCCCCAGACACTTTGTCCTCCACACCTAATCTCCCCCTAATACCTCCTACTTCAATTTCCCTACTTAACATGCCCTAGTCCCCCTGACATTCCCGCCCCCCCCCCCCCCCAACATACCCCTCCCCCCACCTCGATAAAACCAAGAGCCCTGTGTTGATGTGTTGATGTGCTGATGTGTCGATGATGTGTCGATGTGTTGATGTGTTGATGTGTTGATTTGTTGATGTGTTGATGTGTTGATGTGTTGATGTGTTGATGTGTTGATGTGTTGATGTGTGGATGTGTGGATGTGATGATGTGATGATGTGATGATGTGATGATGTGATGATGTGATGATGTGATGATGTGATGATGTGATGATGTGATGATGTGATGATGTGTTGATTTCTTGATGTGTTGATATGTTGATGTGTTGATGTGTGTATCTCTACAGACGTGGCTACATCCCAAGTATTCTCAAACCGTCACAAGAGGGACGTCATCACTCTAGATGTGTCGTTGGTGCCAGGAAATCAAAACACAACTACTATAGGTCTGCACTCTGTTCTGTCTGCTGTCTGTGTGATGTTTGTCATGTTGTCTGTCTAATGTCTGTCTGTTGTCTGTCTGATATATATATGTGTACGATGATTGTCTGATGTCTGTCTGTTTAATCTGCTGTTTCTCTGAGTTCTGTCTTCTGCGTGCATACTGTCTGTTTTCTCTCTGCTGTCTGTCTGGTCTGTCTGCTGTCTACTGTCTGTCTAGTCACAGTCATCTGATAGCTTTCTTCTCTCTGTAATCCGTCACTGTGCTCTCTGTGTCTCCCTTTAAATTCCTCCTCTGCGCTTCTCTATCGTTTGTTGTTCTAGTATGTGCGTCTTCTCACTGTCAGCTGTTTGATGGTCTAGAGTCTAGTATCTGCGATATGTAATTGTCAGGTGTTTGTTGGTATAGTGTTTGCGTCTTCACATTGTCAGGCTGTTTACTTGCTGTTTGTCAGACAAAAAATACAATAAAACAAAAAAATATGATGGATAATACACATTTTAATTTTATCGAAATATTCCACATTTTAAACACAAGATTTAAACACAAAATGCAATTCTTTTGGCATTATGGGCTGACTTTAATTTCTAAAATTTAAGATTAGAACGCAGGAGTTAGTCGAAACATAGTGAACCGCTAACTCTGTATGTGTTGTTGTGTTGATGTGTTGATGTGTTGATGTGTTATTGTGTTTCAACTTACTCATTCTTTCTATCACGTGACACAGATGACCCCCAGGTGATCACGTGCCCTCTGGTGGCCGAGCTGTACCCGGCAGATAAAGGAAAACTGACGACCAAGGTGACCTGGACACTGGCCACAGCTTACGACCCCCAGGATGGGAAGATTACGTAATCTTTGCTTTCTAAATATAACTAGAAAAATTACGTAATTTTTGCTTTCTAAATGTAACTAGAAAGATTACGAAACTTCGGGGTGCAAGACAGACTTCAGCCACCCCCCCCCCCCCGAACGAAATGGCATTTATATATAAAATATATACTTTTAACAGTGTTTGCCTCCCCACCCCGGAAATTTGAAATTTGAAGTGTCCCCACCCCCCCCCCCCCCACTCCCCCTGGAGAAAAAAGTCTGGAAAAAACACTATTCTAGATATAACTAGGAAGATTACGTAACTTGTGTTTTCTAAATATAACTACGAAGATTATGCAATTTTATTTTCTTAATATAACTTGGAAGATTAAGTAACGTTTTCTATCCTAATATAACTATAAACTTAGTTTAACGATACCTTAATGTTTACTTTCTTAAACAAAAGAAAGAACAGCGAAATAATTAATGTCTCACTTTGAAAAATTCCAAACCCCTGCCCCTCCCACACCCAAACACCCCATGAATGTGACTTTATTTACGGACGGCCCCAGTTGTGCAATGTATATCTCACCAATTCTCACGTTCATATTTTAGACCAGTTCAAGTACAAGGCCAGTCCCCGGGGTCCGACCACCCCGCCGGGAACCACGTGATCACGTTTGTTGCTAAAGATTCGTCTGGTCTGACGTCACTCTGTTCAGTCAACTTTACAGTCAAGGGTGAGTTGTGTCTATTGTTAGTAACAATACCTGTTTCGCATTTTCGCATCTTGCAAGATACGTTGAGATTTATTATTGGTTTCATACTACAAAGCGACAGTTTATTGATTGATTTATAATGTCCTAACCATCTGACTGGATAGTTCTTTATAAATTTTAGCTCAATGTGTTTAGCTGGATAGATTCAAAATGTGATGCAGCTTATAGTACATTTATTTTTATCCTCTTAATTACTGTCATAATTATTGTCGTGACGAGGAGAACCAAATTTATGTCAATTAATGCCTATAGATAAAAGAGATAAAACCAGTTAAATACAGAATGGGAAAATATTTTTATTTTTAAAAAAATTGCATAAAGGGAAGCCACCAAAACAATTCTTGCACTTTGTTAAACTTTGTGAATTTGCTTCCCTTGTGTTTTAAACAGTGTAATAAAACGAGATACATTTTGTTTTTGGGACGCGTGAGCCAGGGGTAGAGCGCTAGACTGATAACCCGAAAGTCTAGAGATTGAGTTCTGGTTTAAGTAAGCAGAATGTCCCTGAGTCCACCCAGCTATGATGGATACCTAACGTTAAGGAAAGTAAAGGCGGCTGGGCATAGTGCTGACCAATTGTCCCTTTATAGGTCACATAAATAGATGAACTACTTCACTTGCCTCATGGACTGTAAGGTTCGAAAAGAGACTTTACTTTTACCCCATGTTTTTTTGTTCAGTGTATAGATGTCCCTTCCAGTTCACCTACCTGTATAACGGTAGAATTACCTGTACCAAGTAGTCGACTTTGTTAAAGTCTTATGCATTTGCTTCCCATGTATCTTATACCTTGTATTAACTGCAGATAACTCTTGCTTTCTCCAGTGTATAGATGCCCTTTCCAGTCCACCTACCTGTATAACGGTAGAGCTACCTGTACTAATGCCGAGGACGCCAACATCTACGGCAGCGAGTGCCAGTACTCGTGTGACCCAGGCTATCAGCTGACCGGTGCCTCCAGTGTCCAGTGTCTGAAGAACGAGACGTGGAGCGCGCCAAAACCCACGTGCAAAGGTGGGTTTTTTTTAAATCAAAGGTCACAAATTAGTCAGAGATAGCAGTATATTTTTAATTATAAAAGAGCACATGACATTTAGTAAATAAAAAACCTCTTTTAAACATTGTCGGTTCAAATTATTGATTTTAGTTTTGATTTGATTGTTCAATAACTTTGTTTTACGGTTAAGTGTCAGTCTTTTCAAAATATAAATTTAAATGATTGGGCAATAGCATCAATTTAACTCACTAGGTTCGGGGCACTTCCTTCAAGTTGGGTCCAAGTAGTTCCAGCTGCTTTTGTTTCATTGACACCTAATATTTTCCATGTTTCTTTTTGTTAATACACTTTTCTTTCTCCTTGGGGATTCCAAACTAATGTCTCCATGATGATGTTTTTTGTTGGTGTATTTCTGTGCCAATAAGGTTTTGCTTGTTTTTTTTTTCTCTCGTCATATTTTGGTGTTAACAATTTTCTTAGGCCACATTATATTTAATTGACTCAGGAATAATTGCGAAAGTCTGAAGTTTGTTGCTTTAAATAGTGGTCCATTCCACGCCTAAAAAAAATTAAGTGAATAGATTTCACGTTAATCATAACTTAGAAAGCTTCGACTGTGCTCTTGTGGCCCGGACTTTGATGAAAGTATTGAACATTTTGAGAGCAATAAAACATTTTGAAATAATTTTTCCAGCCATAACTTGTGGACAGCCAAGTCAGGTACAACATGGAGTCTTTGTCTGCAGCACTCCAGACCTGTCTTATGGAACTGTCTGCAATGTGTCTTGTAGTCAGGGCTACTCGGTCATTGGTGGAAATGGCATCACGTGTCTAGCCAACAAAAGTTGGACATCGCCTGGACAGTGTGTCGGTCAGTGTCTAGTCAATGTTTTGATTATTCACAGTTTAAACATAAATTATTTACATTTAAAAGTTGATTATTTTTTAAATACTTGTACAGCGTTAAGTTAAATACATATTGCTGTATACAGTGTTTCTTCCATACTTTTTTCTCCGGGGGGGGGGGGGGGGGGCACTTGAAATATTCGGGGGGGGGGGGTCGGACTAAAATTTCCGGGGGGGGGGGGGGAGGACACTGTTAAAAGTATATATTTTTTCGTTCGGGGGTGGGGCAGGTAGACCTTCTTCGGGGAGCAGAGCCACCCTTCCGCCCCCCCCCCCCCCCCCCCCCCCCCCCGAAGAGATGCCTGGAAGAATCTCAGGCTGTATATTTTACAACCTCTCCCTTTCCGACGTTTTTCAGTCAAAAGCTGCACTGTCATGGTGGCACCCAGCAACGGGCAGGTCACGTGTTCTAACGAAAACATCTTCGGGTCCGTTTGTTCAATCAAGTGTGACTCTGGCTATCAACTTGATGGTGACGTCATCAGCCAGTGTCTTGGAGACCAAACCTGGAGCGGTCATCAACCTACGTGTATACGTGAGTCTCTAGCATCTAGAACATTCTGTTAAGACACTTTTTAATCTTTGACAGTGAGATGGATTAGGCGATCACACCAGATTAACAAGACTTGGATTTGACAGTCACACGAGATTAACTAGACGTGGATTAGATTGTTAATCTCACGTGATTAACAAGACGGGTATTATAGCACTTAGTTACCAGATATCTAAACTTCATCTAATGTTGGCTTTGCTTACAACCATCATTTTTTAGACCCTTATAAACTTTTTCAAAGAATTGTTTACAGTATGTGGCCAACAAAGCTCAAAAATTTGTTTGAGTATACACTCGATTGTTGTTTGCATGAATAGACAACTAATATATAAAGAATATATTATGTGCTGAAAAGACGGGCATGCATAAGCAAAACATTCAAATCATCATTCCCTAGCTAGCAATCACAAATTTACAGTTAAATTTACGATCGCATATCTGGAGTTACATATTTATGAGAATATGTCAAGATACAGAGATTTGTTTTCTGACCTCAGCCATCTGCCCAAAGCCTCCAGCGGTAAGCCACGGCCAATACGTCTGCAACGGTCAACGTTCTGGTGACTCATGTTCGCTCACTTGTGAGTCAGGCTACCTGCGGACATCACCTGTCAACATCTACTGCAGCTCTGAGGTCACGTGGTCACAGCCAGGTTATTGTTTGGGTAATTTAAAATCTTTTTGATTAGAGGCTTACTTAATATTAAAATTTTATTTTGTTAGACCCTTGTCGTGGTAACATGAGTTTGGAGATGTTGCAGATTTGCAACATTATATCAATACATGACAGTATTAAGGGTTTTATTTCAGTCTTCCGGTGAGTTTAGGTCAAAAAAATGCTTGTTGACAAAAAGAATTAAGCTAATTTCAAAGTACATTACAGAATATAAAAAATAAAACCGAACTGAAATAGATCTATGAATAGGGAAATGACATTAATATGGGTAAATTTGAAGTTTGTACAGTAGAGAAATCAAATTAAAAAAATGTTTATAAAAAACTAAAAATCTGTATCAATTTTTACCAGAGATCTCTGACTATGCTAAAACTATATAAATGCCATTATAGTTGGTTATAGAAACATTTTATTTTAAATTTCTATCAATAGCTATATTTTATATTTATTGCCTTATTTAAATTCCTTGAATAGTTTAGTTTTTTTTTTACTTACAGACACCGAACCCCCCACCTTCCCGTACGGCTGTACCCCCAACATGGTGACGTCAGCCCCAGCACTGGGCACGAGCACGCTGGTCAACTACTCACTGCCAGACGTGCTGGACAACTCAGGAGAAAACCTCAAGCTGGTGGGTGACCCAGCATCAGGGTCAGCGTTTGGTATCGGCGTTACCATGGTGACGCTCACAGCATCAGACAGACAGAACAACACAGTAACATGCCGGTTTAATGTCACAGTGAAAAGTAAGTTTTGTGAACAAGTTTTGTTTAAAGGTTATTTAGTGAGCTACACTACTTTAGGCATTTTTTTTTTGTATGGGATAGATTTTTCTACACTAGGCCTATGGTCTCTGTGTAAGGAATATGATTTATCGATTTTTAAACAATGTAATTTTACACCCTAATACAACTTAGGTTTGCTAAGTATGCAATTGTATACGCATTTAATATTAATATCCATTTAAATGTTTATCTCTCTTACGCTTTCTTTTAAATAGTTTCATTGTATGTCAACGTTCTATTTTTTTTACTTTTTTTTAACCCATCAAGTTTTAAATACTTTATACATTCTATTCTTTAATAGCGATTTGTTAACAACATAACTTTTCCCCAAAACAACGTATGTATACTAAGTATTCAATGGTATACGCATTTAAAAGAAATATCCATTTAAATGTTTAACTCTGTTACCTTTTCATTTAAATAGTTCCATTGTATGTCAACGATCTTATATTTTTTGCCTTTTCCATGAGGTCGAGTATTAAATACTTATTTTAATCACCAGAAAGTGGTAGTAGTTAATATACGTTAATGCACACTTAATGTAAGCTAAATTTAATACACATTGTAAGTAATGTCAGCAATATTTTGTAATTGTAAACTTCAAGGTCTGTACTGCAATGACCCCAACACCAGCGCTGATGGTCAGCTTGTCTACAACTGCAGTGATGGCTTTGTGTATGGTGCCGTGTGCAGCGTCACGTGCAGTAACGGCTCCCTGCCTCACGGTGCCAGCAACATCAGGTGTGAGAAAATACCTGGCTACGACCAGGTGCAGTGGACGTGGGCAGGAAACGTTGGGCCCTACTGTCAAGGTGGGGAAACGCTTTGATATTAATTAACTAATTTAATTATTTATTGAACATAATTGTCGTTGTTGATATTATAGCAGTAGGTTTATGACCAGAGTATATTATTCCAAAGCAGTGTTTCTTCCAGAATTTTTTCTCCGGGGGGCACTTTCTCGGGGGGGGGGGGGGGGGGGCGGACACTAGTAAAAGTGTATGTTTACTATATAAATTCCATCTCGTTCGGGGGGGGGGGGGGAATGCCTGGAAGAAACTCTGTTCCATAGAATTACATTTTAGTCGAATTGGTAAACAGTTCAATTTTACATACCAAACATATTTTATTTGACCCAGATGTTTGCCAGCCTGGCCAATTTTCCCCAAACGGAGGTCGTCAGCCCTGCACCCCGTGTGGCCGTGGGACCTTCCAGCCAAACTCTGCTGCAACATTCTGTGAGATTTGTCCGTACGGCATGTCGACACTCAACACTGGAGCCACGTCACAAGACGAGTGTGAAAGTGTGTTTTGTATACACTCTAACAGCCACTAGAGTTCCATTACTTGTGCTCATATTGACTTTAATATAAACGTAAATTTTCGAACATGACGTTTCTTGTCTATTAAATAAATAACACCCCATCTCCCCATGTTATTGTTGTATGTTGTCATAAAAACCCATACACTTCGCGAGTCACAATCCACCCCCTCAATATTGTTAAATAAAATAAATAAAATCGCTACCTCCGCATCACTAATCATAACCACAGACTAAATCTAGCCCCATCGTTTGTCTTGATACTAACCCTAACTCTTTTCCTGAAGGTATCCCTACTCATCGTCTTTATCTGAATCCTAACCTTGACCTTAACATTGACACCGACAGAAATAAAACTCTTACCTTGACCAGAATGCGTCAGTCCAGCACTACATTACGTAACAATCTACATCTCTGAAATACTCCACCTCTCTTCAGACTTCGACCTTTACGTCATCATCAACATGACCTACCCTTACATCAAGATTTACTTCACTGACCTTGACCTAACCTTGTATACCAGCCTAATAAAAAATACTCCACCTCTATTCAGACTTCGACCTGTTCGTCATCATCAACATGACCTACCCGTACATCAAGATCTACGTCACTGACCTTGACCTAACCTTACGACACTGACCTTGACCTAACCTTGTATACCATCCACCTCTCTTCAGACTTTGACCTGTTTGTCATCTTCAACATGACCTACCCTTACATCAAGATCGACGTCACTGACCTTGACCTAACCTTGTATACCATCCACCTCTCCTCAGACTTCGACCTGTTCGTCATCATCAACATGACCTACCCTTACATCAAGATCTACGACGACCGACCCCAGCAGCTGACCATGATGTCCTGGATCTACCTGCAGTCCCAGGAGCCCAAGATGAACCTGGAGTTTTCTCTCCAGCCACGTACTGGCGCCGCGTACCTGACCCTCGATGCCATCGGTCTTTACCTGTTGCCAGTCTATGTGCCAGACAGCAGGAATATCAGGTATGTTTTCATTATAGAAAAGTTCAGTACATTTTTGTTGACATCCAAAGAAATATGACGAAATAAAACCCAAACTACTAAGTGTATACATATATATTTTAAACCAACCAAGTAGTGAAAAGAAGAATCGCACTAATATATAACTTGAAATTTAGATGGTCTATGACATCATTTATTATATACTTTACTTGCATTGTATTAGTATATCACTCAAATATCAAATATCAAATCCCTCATCTGGTTATGGCATTGTCTAGTGCTTGACCCGAAAAACCGTTGGTTGTCCCCAGTTCTCAAGCCCAAAACAGGTGATTGATGAACTGGGGGAGGAAGCAAAAGCCTGTAACATGGCTAATGTTAAATAGCTTGAGTCGGTATACATCATATACGAGAGAGAGAGAGAGGGGGGAGATGGAGAGAGAGAGGGATAGAGAGAGGGAGGGAGGGAGAGAATAGCATATTCATTAAAGAAAATGGAAAATGGTATCTAACATATTCCTTACCAGAAAGTGGTATCTCATATTTTACTCACCAGAAAGTAGTATCTCATATTTTACTCACCAGAAAGTTGTATCTCATATTTTACTCATCAGAAAGTGGTATCTCATATTTTACTCACCAGAAAGTTGTATCTCATAGTGTACTCACCAGGAAATGGTGTCTCATATTTTACTCACCAGAAAGTGGTATCACTTCGCCCTGGTCTATGTCAACGAGAACGTGACACTGTACCTTGACGGCAAGCCAGTGGCCAATTTCTTAGGTCTTTGGGTAAAGGACCTTCAGTCAAAGACAATCAAGTTAACGTTTGAAGGCAACGCTTTCCTCTTTGTTGAAAACAGTAAGTGTTACTCATCTCTTTACTTTAATAAACAGAACTCCTGGGATAAAGGATGAAGTATCAAATGTGTTTCATATATATATATATATATATATATATATATATATATATATATATATATATATATATATATATATATATATATATATATATATATATAGCGAGAAAGAGAGATACAGATATAGTTATATGTTTTCGAATATAGAGCGCTTGCTACATCTAGCTACTATTAAAATCAAATTTTTTAATGCATTCATTTACAAATATATTTATTTATTGTTATAGAAATAATTCTTAGTTCTGTGCAACTGACGCCAGTGGCCTTAAGTGCACAAGAAGTACAAGAATTTGTGACGTCATGTAAAAAGAAAGTTACCCAAAATGCACTAGGAGCTCATGTAGTGGATACGGCTCTCTTAAAACCCAGTTCTTGTGACAGTAAGTTTGTGTGTGTTTGGGTAAGGTTCTCTTAAAACCCAGTTCTTGTGACAGTAAGTTTGTGTGTGTTTGGGTAAGGTTCTCTTAAAACCCAGTTCTTGTGACAGTAAGTTTGTGTGTGTTTGGGTAAGTTTCTCTTGAAACCTAGTTCTTGGGACAGTAAGTTTTTGTGTGTTTGGGTAAGGTTCTCTTAAAACTCAGTTCTTGTGACAGTAAGTTTGTGTGTGTTAGGGTAAGGTTCTCGTAAAACCCAGTACATGTGACAGTAAGTTTTTGTGTGTTTGGGTGAGGTTCTCTTAAAACCCAGTTCATGTGACAGTAAGTTTTTGTGTATTTGGGTAAGGTTCTCTTAAAACCCAGTTCACGTGACAATAAGTTTTTGTGTGTTTGGGTAAGGTTCTCTTAAAACCTAGTTCATGTGACAGTAAGTTTTTGTGTGTTTGGGTAAGGTTCTCTTAAAACCCAGTTCTTGTGACAGTAAGTTTTTGTGTGTTTGGGTAAGGTTCTCTTAAAACTCAGTTCTTGTGACAGTAAGTTTAATTTTTCTTGTGATATTTAGATCACCAGTTAAATACCAAGTTCAGGAATGAACACTTTCTAAATTAATAATCAAAATTTAGTTGAGGATTCTCAACTTGTGTAGCCTGTAGAAATAAGACATTAAATGTTCGTAAAGAGTACTTCAGACTTAACGTGCCATTGCTTTTTAATTGAATAAACATGTAGTTAATGTGTTGTTTTTATTTTCTACGGGGGTCTGAGTGTAATGTGAGGTGTTTATTTTCTGTTATTGGGTTAGGGTTGTATTAGGCCTAAGTTCAATGGATGAGGTTGTGAAAGGGGTTTTAACTTTCCACTATGGTTATCTGTTTATTGACTAGAGATTAACCATTCTTCGTCAGCGAAATGTTTGCAAACTAAAACAGGATCAGCTAGCACCATTACAATCTTGCCGTGTCTGATATTCCAGCCTACAACGACTGTGTTGGGGACCCGTGTGGTGACCATGGCACCTGCTTTGATGGACCGGACGACTTTACCTGTGTCTGTGACCAAGGTTGGTCCGGTCGGCGGTGCCAGATACCACCAGACTACTGCCGGAACAGCGCATGCGCAAATGGATCTTCCTGCGTTAATCTGGTGGCCGAGAAGAGATACAGCTGTTCCTGTATGACAGGATTCACAGGGCTGTTGTGTGACCAAACTGTCGGTAGGTTGTTCGTAGGTGTCGACAAATGTCGGTTATGTTTGTTACTATTTTTTCCATCAATAACAGAGGTTTCCAAACTAGGGAAGCGTCGACAAGTTGCAGAGGCGTGGCAACCCCTCCCGGCGCCCGGGGGCAAACTTTCAATTTGGCTCCTCCCCCCCCCATATATTTTTTATGTTTACTATTCAAAACTGCAGCTAAAATGAGCTTTTAAACTTTTTTAACCCATTTTGGCGCCCCTAAGGTCGGCGCCCGGGGACATATGTACCCCCCCCCTCTTTGCTACGCCTCTTACGAGTTGTATTGACGAGAGAAATGCTGCACAAAAATGTGCAATTTAAAATATAAAAAAGTTTTCTGCTAGAACAGTGGTTCTTAACTTTTTTTGGGGTAACGAACCCCACCAGTTTCATATGTTCTTTTATTGAACTCTTCTTAATATTTTTTTCGTCCGCACTGGCAAAATCCGATTGAAAATCAAGATCAGGGTGTATGTCTTGCCTCCGCCTAACCCCTGCTGAGACTGACTCGACGAGTCCCTGGGGTTCGATAGATCCCAGGTTAAGAACCACTGTGATATACTAAATAAATACTTATACCATAAATGTACATTTTAGTTTAAAGATACTGTTTAAAATTATGTCCTATTTGGTCGTAGATTTCATTTATTAAATTTAAATCCGTTCGAGAACTTACTTTTACCCTCATACAGGTGTAGATTATTTAAGGTTATGGTATACTAATAATTATAAATAATTTGTTGTAATAAATATTCTTATGGGAGGAGAATAGCAATCCTCAATTTCATAAAAGACAACTTCTCAGCTAATTTAATTTGTGTTTAGCAGTTCATTAATTAAAAAGCGCTTGCAAAAAAAATCTGTTTAAAAGCTATTGTTGTGTCAACTGCGTTTTTTTGTTTTGTTTTTTTGTGTGGATTTTTTAAATTAATTATGAAAATGTGTTGAAATACGAATTATACGAATGCTATGTTCACAACTTTTTCCAGCCAACGGTGGGTGGGGTGAGTGGAGCACTTGGCGGGCATGTTCCACTTCCTGTGGCTTAGGTCAAAGGTCAAGAATTAGACAGTGTGACAACCCCCCACCTGACCAGTACGGACTGGGCTGTCTGGGCCTGGGTGACGAGGTCCAGCTCTGCTATGGCTTCAAGTGTCCAGGTAAAACACGGGGGATATTGTTGTAAATCTTGTCGAAATTAAATCTTTTTTTCAGAAAAAATACGGTAACTTAACATATCATAGATCTTGCCATAAATGTTCTTAAAAATGTTATTGTACATCTTCGCATTCAGCTTATTATAAATGTGTCACGAATGTTGTTAAATATATTGTAATAAATTTTGTCTTAAATATTTGTTTTTAAAACCTCGCTATTCTAAAAACATGTCACATACCTTGTCTTAGCATTTGTCATAAATATAGTCCCTGATTATCAGAGGCGTAGCGACCATTCCCGGCGCCCGGCGACAAACTTTCAATTTGGCGCCCCCTCCTCAGGGGACAAACCTTCAATTTGTCCCCCCCCCCCCCCCCGGGAGACAATCTTTCAATTTGGCGCCCCCCCCCCATATAATTTTATATTTATAATGCAAAACTGCAGCTAAAATGAGCTTCTAATTTTTTTTTCAAATCCATTTTGGCGCCCTCTAGCGTCGGCGGCGGGGGACATATGTACCCCCCGCCCGCTCTCGCTACGCCTCTGCTGATCATATGCCATATTATTCAACACTGGTAACGAGTCAGTAATGTATAATTCATTCATTTCAAAACACCACACACAAGATGTTAATCAATTTACGATCTCTGTTCCCAGTGGACGGCAACTATGGAGGCTGGTCTGAATGGTCCCCATGCAGCGCCTCATGTGGGGGCGGTACCTCTACACGTAGGCGTGTCTGTGATAGCCCAGCGGCGAGCATGGGCGGCACCGAGTGTGACGTCAGCCAAGCCACGAGTTCCAGGAAATGTAACTCTGTGGAATGTCCAAGTACTGAATCTCTCTAAAACATAAACTCAATTCAACGCTTTAAAAGACATACTATCCTAATATAGAAAGGCCCATGTGCGCACTTTTTTCTCTCTCTATCATCGTCCTATTTTCCGAGGCTATGAGATCAATATATTCAGCGCTATATGGATAACTTAAAGATACGGATTTTTGTTGAAAATAATATGTTGGATGTATTAAATGTATAAACTAAATTATATTTATAGACTGAAAATAAAAATAACGGCGTATTCGAATGAGAAAAACATTTTTCATTATGCAACCGGAGTTTTTTTTGTTTCTAACAAGAACGTTCTAAAAGCAGATAAGTAGCACAAAAGCTATCAGAATGACGTCACATTAAGAAAATAAAAAAATAGCATCATGACAAGGTTAATAATAAAGAATAAAAATAGAAATTCGACAATAATACACATTTCGAATGACGTCGTCTTCAATAAGATGCGCACTACTTCATTTAATTTTGATTTAGAACTATAGATCAACAAACATACTATTGAATAGACGTATTTTTAACGAAATCGTCTATGTCAATTAATCCGCGTGGGCATTAATATGGTGTTGTGTTGACTAATAATGTATATAATGTGATTTTATATTTTTCGAATAGATACTGATAGCGTATGTTATGTTAAATATGTCGGATTTTTATCTTATTGTCTTTTCTTTGATTTGTCACTAAAATATCGTTAAACGTGTAGTAAAGCACATTGCGTTTTGACAAACAACTATGTTATAAAATATTTTTTCTCAAACAAGTAAAACTTTAAAAAATTATAAGCTTATAATACACGTGTAACGGGTACCGAAGGCGTTTCCAATATTAGCAAGTTAAATGAATGATGGAGTGTAATTGCTCAGACCAAGATTTGATTTTATATCTAAATAAAAACTTCAGTAAAAAGTCTCAGTAAAACTGTTACTTGATTTGTTTTTATTTAAACTTTAGCTTTAAAGCCAGTACGTAGCAAGTCGTGCGATATTTTACAAATACTTCTTCCATGCGTGTTGTTGTAACTATGTGCATAAACTAACATTTTGAATATTATTACACACACTCACAAATGTATGTGTGTAAATTCCACTTATTATTTTGACAAGAATGTCTTCCACTGGTCCTACGGTCTGGCCACAAGACACTGGACTGTACAGACAATGCACATGCCGTTGTCGCAAACATTTTTTGTTGTTGCTATGTGAATAAACTGATATTTTGTATTGTATTACACACACTCACAAAATGTATGCGTGTAAATTCCACCAATTATTTTGTCAAGAATGTCTTCCGCTGACCTTACGGTCTGGCCACAAGACACTGGACTGTACAGACAACACCTACAAGACAGAGACGACCTGCAGCATCGTCTGTAAACCTGGTCTCACTCTGGTGTCTGGTGTGGTCAACAGCTTCAAGTGTGGGATAGCAAACAGCTACATGTGGTCCCATCAAACGGAATTGAACCCTTCAGCCATCTTGCCTGACTGCTCAGGTACTTGATTGAACTCTTCGGCCATTTTGTCTAGCTGCTAATAAAGTACCCTTTAAAATGTTATGAGTTAAGGGTGAAGTAGAGTCGACTTTTTCAGTGCCCAGCCGCCTTTGCTTTCCCTAATGTAACCAGTCGCTCTATCCTATCCTGTTATAGCTTTATAAATACTTGTATGTTATGATCTCGTTAACTTAGAACCATTCGAGTGAATTCAATAACAACCAGATTATATCTTTCAGAGACAAAGCGACCTTCAGCATTTCAACTAGAGCTGAAGTTTTCTTACAAAAATATGAGCATATCATCATTGCAACAGATGGAAGACATTTTACAAGAAATTCTGGTGGAGAGGGTGGAATGTATTAGCGCTGATATTTGTTCTTACAACATGAGTGTTGTTTGTTCAACGTGCAGTGACCGAGACAGGAGCTTGAGTCAAGGTAATGTCTTGTTTATTGATAGAATTAACCTAGACACAGGGAATATATGCAAAATATTTCAGGAGATAAAGATAAATACAGCCGGAAAAGATTTATTTCAATGTTTAGATAAAAAACAATAAATTGTATATCTGTTGCATATTGTTCTAGTAAAATTCTGATAATTGATGTGAAAATATTTCAATATTTTAAAAGCTGAGATAAACCAATCAAATACGAATGTGTTTCAGATATTGTAACCGTGGATGTTCAGGTGATGTTGGTGGTGATGATGAACTTCTCCAGGGATGCGGGACCGCCAAAATATCTGAGCTCACTTTCAGGTTTGTCGTCTGCTGAACTTAGAATATTTAAACAAAGACCGATTTTAATCTAATTTTTTTTAATATGATTTTTTTAAAAACGTTACAAAACAACGAGTTTGAAATCTTGCAAGTTGGTATACATTTTGTAAGGCTAAAACTTTAAACCTGAGGACTATTGTTAAATAAAAATAAGATTTAAAAAATATTGACATAGTGAAACGCTAATAGTTATTTTGTGTTTGAATAATGTTAACCAATGTGCTATTGCGTCTGGTGATTTTTGTTCCAGAATCTGAGCGTGTGGTGGAGGTGGCGGCTGCCAGATCTTTGTTTCAACTGACCAACAACACTGAGGCGTTACTTCAGCTGAATGTCAGCCATGTCCAGTACAATGTCTCCGTCATGTCAGCCAAGATGTCAGCCACATGTCAGGATGGTGCTGTACTCGTTGATGGATTCTGTGGTAAGGTGGTTGGTGGATTGTGTGGTTGGTGGATTGTGTGGTTGGTGGATTGTGTGGTAGGGTGGTTGGTGGATTGTGTGGAAGGGTGGTTGGTGGATTGTGTGGAAGGGTGGTTGGTGGATTGTGTGGTGGGGTGGTTGGTGGATTGTGTGGTAAGGTGGTTGGTGGGTTGTGTGGTAGGGTGGTTGGTGGATTATGTGATGAGGTGGTTGAGACAATCCCAGTGTAATTTATTCATTGTACCTTCTCCAAATAATGTATTCAAAATATATTATCCACAGTAAGCCTCTCCTATCCAAAGTAACATATCTAGAGTGTTTACCCGAAAAAAATATCCATATTAAGTTATGGAGAGTATCTCTTCAAGATTAACTTATCCTGCATAGCTAATCCATAGTAACACACCTTGTAAAGTGCCGAGTGTAAACCGTAACAAAATACGTGATTACTATGTGAGACTTACAATCAAAGCATCACGGCCTCGGAAATGCACGCAAACTATTAACAATCAACTGGTTTACTTTATTTATAGCAAAGGAACCCCAATTAAATAATTAATACCATTGAACATTTTACTCCACAGTGGACTGTCCGTCTGGCACACACGTATCTGTCAACAACGCATGTGTAGTGTGTAGTATTGGCTTCTATCAGAACGAGACTAGATCGAGGATCTGTAAAGAATGCCCTACATGTATGTAGCTGCTATAAAATCATATGAACAAATGCATGTAGCCCAGTGGCGGAACTAGAAAAAAAGGCCACCCCCAAAAAATATTTTAGGC